>NW_025214634.1:33442-41525 GCF_004010195.1 Chiloscyllium plagiosum | reverse complement strand
TTTGTGGACTCAGTCTATATGATAATGAGGACAACGAGACCGTGATGTTTCGTTACCCAGCAGAGAGCAAGCCCTTGCAGCTTACAATCCCTGGCTCTGCTTTTGAAATAAAGATTACTTTCTCGATGTGCCTGTGTTTATATCAAATAGCTCATTGACATCGGGACTAGACGTTCAGAGGAAGCGGGAGGCGTGACAGCGACAGAAACAGAACAAGACGAGACATGAAAGTGTTTAGATTTTGCCGTGTGCCCGTTGTTTTTAGGGAGGAATGTCTGCTGGGCGCTAACCTGTCAGGTCCCAGGAGCCAGAGGGCTGGTTTTGGTGGGATTTGTGTTATTGAAAGTTTCACATGAGAAGCGTTTGGGACCATTTCAGCTCAGTATCTATTTCATATCGCGGCTCACAGCAACGGTGCATATTTTCTGGCGAAGTGCCTTGTATTCCACTTAAAGCCTCCTTTCTCTGGAGATACTTGTAGACATAAAGCACATGGAATGGGTATAACCCTGAGGACTCTGTCACTATCGGGGAATGTGCTTGCGTGACTACCTCTGTATTTGAACATGAGAATCCGTTCCTCAAAGGGGTTACAACAGTGTGACCAGCTCAACCTTCAGTCCCATTGTTATGTCATTTCAGATCACATAGACAATTTCATTGCTGCAAAGTGGGACGAGATTAGATGGATGCCTGATAACGTACGCTTCACGATGAACGAATGGCCGTTCACAACTCCTCCCCCACACGCTTCTTAAACTCGAGGCCAGAGAGAAACTGACCTGACGAGAAAATCGCTTCACAACCTTCCAGAACCTTATTATTGTCCATTCTACTACCAACTTTTCAAACTTACTTACCATGCTTTCTATCTTCCCACCTACATCATTTATTTAAATGAAAAATAAAATGAATGTGCGCTCATCTAATGGGATAGCATTGGTAACAGTCCTCCAGTCCGAAAACTACCTTCCGCCACCATTCTCAGCATCCTGCTATCTAACTAACTTTATATCTAATTGGAAACCTTATATTTAACTGATGCGATTTAACTTTATGAATTAGTCAACCGTGTGGAACAGTGTAAAAGCTTTTATTAAAGCCCAAGTGAGCAAACTCTACCACTATGTCCTCATTGATCTTCTTGGTTACGCCTTCAAAAAACTCAATCAATTTTGTGCAAAACCACGCTGATTATCCCGATTCATTCCTTGTATCTAAAAATTTAAATAAATCCTATCGGTAAGAATTGCATCCAACAACTTACCCACGACCATAACCAGACACACAGGTCTATCGATCCCAGACTTCTCCATGAATTCATTTCTAAACAAAGGCACAACATTAGCCATCCCCCAGTCATTCGGCGCCGCACACGTAATAATAGATGATAAAAATATAGATTATGCTTAACTTTATGGTCTGAGGCTATTTAATATTCTCCATTGACCTTCATGATGTCCTCCTCAAATATGTCCCTCCACTCCTTATATCGTTCAAGACGTTCACTTGAAACCATGTGTTTTTATGGAAGGTGTCACCTCCGTTAAAGGTTCTTATGACAAGGCCTAAATCCCTGCGATCAACGTTGTTCTAACGGAATACCTAAAATGTGCAAAACGGAGATTTGGACCAAGAAACCCCCAATAACCATGCGAAGGGAATCGTACCCAACTCACACCTCTACCCAATTCCTGTAACTCTGAATTTCCCATGACGAAAGAACGTCAGCCACACATCTTTAGTCTGGGGAGGAAACGCAGGCTGAAACGGACAGGATGTGCCAACTCCAAATTCACATTCGTCCAATGTAGATATTGAACAAACATCGCGGAGGCTGCAAGACATTACTACTCACAACTGAGTCAACCATTATAAACCTCCTATCCACCACTCAAAACATACCATCACTTAGATATGGGGCCAAAACCTACTCCCAATGTTCCTAATGCAATGGTCCAGAGCCTCCTATTGACTGAGGCCTAAACCTCTGCCCGTGCTTTTCAATTTGCTTGAACAGAACGCCGACATTGTATTTGCCTTCCTAAACACCAACTGAAACTGCATGTTAAACATAAGAGAAAATTGAACTTGGAATTCTTTCTGCTTTCAGAAAATTGTCTATGCCTCTACTCTTTCCACCAAACACATGACCTCATATTTTCCATAAAGTATGGCAACTACAACGTTTTTCGAAGAACTCATTCCGTTCAAGTCATTCTGCAGCATGCCCGCTTCATCAATAAGATCTGGCCTTCCAACTACCATTGTGTCTTCTTCAAATGGAGCAACAACACCCTCAGTTCCTTTGAATGGATCATTCATACATAATGTGAATAGCTGTGGTGCCAACCCTGACTCCTTTGAACTCCACTAGTCACGGGCTGCAATCCTGGAAGAGACGTCTTTACCCAACTGTCTGCCTTCTGCCAGTCAGCCAAGCCTCAATCCATGGCCTCTTATTTAGCAGTTTGCCACACTGCACCTTGACATATGTCTATGGAAATTCAAACCGGTCACCTCCACAGGCTTGTCTTCGTCTCATTTGCTCATTATCTCCTCAAAGCATTCTAATATATTTCTCAAATGTGATTTCTCCTGTGCTAATGCTTCACGTACTCTGAAATCCCATCCTTTCAATGACCTTCGATACTGTGTTTAACACAAAGCAGATGTTTTTGGTTGTTATCTAGAATATTAAAACTTAGCTTTCAGATCTGAATGTGAAGAACAAAGTTCAATCGGTGTTGAGATATGTAAACTCTCCGCTGTCTCAGTAGGGTCGATGAGTGAGTGAATTCCATCCCTCAGTGGGATCCCTGTACTCTCTCAGCAGGGTCGATGAGTGACCTAACTGTTTTTCTCACATGGAGCAGGTAAAAGCTTGCTGACAACTGCAAAACAGATGGTGTGCTGAGAGTTGAGATGATTGTTTGAACCTATTCCTGGAATAAATTCACTTGGAACGTCTCCCACAATTCGAAAATATCGATGGGACATCAGTTCTACAGAGACTAGAGAGCACATCCCACAGACTACATGTTTGAAAGGTCTCTCCTCAATGTGAAGACGTTCATGATATACTGTCCCCAGGAAAGTTTTTAGTGATTAATGTCTATATTCAGTGTCAACACGTTGATGACACGTTTCTATTCAGGAAAGAGTGCAGCACTTCCCGCAGTCAGGGCATTTAGAAAGACCTGTTAATACTGTGTGAAAGATGATGAGCCATAGGTCGCTCGGACGTAACAGCACGTCCCACAGATTTGGAACTGGAGATGTCTCTCCTCCGGGTGAGCACGTGGATCACACGTCAGGTCTCTTTGAATCTTAATGGACTCTTATTTATGTGAACATATTTCTCAAAAATGAAGCACATAGAGGCTTGATAACATTTTCCAAAGTCCGGAGAGATAAAAAGTTCCTCATTAGTATGAGCGAGGTGTTCGGTTCTCCAATCGCTGGACGTTCTAAAGCATTTGGATCCCCATGTTTCCCCAGTCTTTCCTCAGTATGATTGCAATTTAGCTTTGTAAGGTCTGATGACAGGTGGCAGCCTCGTCCACACACACAATAAGTGAACGATTTATCTCACTGTAACCAGAGCTTTTTCATTTCATGTTCGAAATCTGATCAAGTTGTATTCGGGATAAAGTGTGCGGCTTCATCAGATTATGGTGGAGAGGTTGGTTTGTAAATCTTACCGTTCTAAAATCCTGCGAAACTGATGTTCCAAAAAAGAGAGTGTGAAACCGTCTTTCACAAGACTCTAGATTCTGTCTGAAGATAAGGTCTGAAGGTAAGGGATTTTCGACACGAAGAATTTGAAGAGAATTTTGTCAGAATCTTTTATGCACACAGCCTCCACCACAGAGACCAGCGGGTCAGCAGGTGGATATGAACACGATCACCTCCCTGTTCCCTCCAGGTCAAACACTGTATTGACTTGTCTGCCATCTAGTCCTGATGGAGCAGACATTTCTTACAATTGAATCATTGCAAAACTGAGGCATCTGACTTCAGTCCCGAACTCAAAATCCACTGCCTCGCCACTGAGTTAGAAGTGTGATATTGGAAGAACACAGCAGGGCAGGCAGCATCCATTGAGCAAGACAATCGATGTTTCGGGCACCATCAGGAAAGAGGCTTGTGAAGCGAGGTGGTAGAGAGACAAATGGGAGCGTGTGTGGTTGGGACAAAGTAACTGAGAGTGTGATAGGAGGATGGAGGTGTGGGTAATGATTATAGGTCGCAGCGCAGGGTGGAGCAGATAGGTGGGAAGGAAGATGGACAGACAGGACAGTTCATGAGAGCGGCAGAAGCCCTGGACCTGAATGAACTTGGCTGTGTGGGAGGGAGAGTTGACATGTTCGGACAGGGGCCAATGGTGTTGTTTGGTGCGGGTGTCCCAGAGACGTTTTCCGAAGTGGTCTGTAATTAGGCATCCGATCTCCTCAGTGTCGAGGAGACTGCAAAGGGAACAATGGATACAGTAAATGACATGCGTGGAAATGCAGGTGAAACTCTGATGGACATGGAAGGGTCTTTGGGGCCTTGGACAGAGTTGAGGGCGGAGGTGTGGATGGATGTTTTGCAAATCCCCTGTTGGAATGAGAAGTTTGCTGGGAGCGGATGGGAGGGTGGTTTGGTGGGGGCGTGCACCATCAGGAAGTCGAAGAGGGAATGATATTTACAGAAAGTGGGTAGGGGTGGGGAGGGAAACATATCTTGGTTGGTGGGTTTCATTTGCAGCTGACGGAAATACCGGAGGATGACATGATGTCTACAGAGGGTGTTGGATTTTAAAGTGATATAGAAGGGAGTTCCGTCCTCGTCTCAGTTGGAGGGATGAGTTTTGGGAGCGGAGTTGAGGGAAGTGGATGACATGAGCTGGAAGGCATTATCGACCAAGTCCTTGGAGAAAATGCCTCGCCACTGATTCAATCTCCTCCCTGGTAATTGTCTGGGTCTGAACAGGCACGTCATAACCATGGTGACATACTTCACTTCCTGATGTGTTTTTAACCACATATCCCCAACATCACCATGTCAGCCGACTTGCATTTCATTAACATCATTAACTCTTCCACGTCTCTGCTCTTCTGCAGCTCAAACTCTAATCCATTCGTTTGGAAGTCACGGTCATAATACACTTCCATCCGTCTATTCAAATTCCCTCCCTGCTGTTGTGCTCGTGATGCAAGGAATAGGGAGAGAGTGGAGTTGAACAGTTGAACACATGGCTACAGGGATGGTGCAGGAGGGAGGGTTTTGGATTCCTGGATAATTGGGGAGCTTTCTGGGGTAGGTGGGACCTGTACAAGCAGGACGGTCTTCATCTGAACCAGAGGGGTACCAATATCCTGAGGGTAAATTCGCTAAGACTATTGGGGTGTGTTTAAACTAATCCAGCAGAGGGATGGGAACCAAAATTGTAGTTCACGTATCGAAAAGTTTGAGAGTAGGGAGGTCCAGAACAAGTTTCAGCGTCGCAAGATTGCAAGACGTTGGTTTGGAGTATGTCTACTTCAACGCCAGGAGCATCTGGAATAAGGTCGATGACCTTACAGGATTGGTTGGTACCTGGGAATTCGGTGTTGTGGCCATTTTGTAGACATGAATAGAACAGGGACATGAATAGTTGCTGCAGATTCCCGGATTTAGATGTTTCAGTAAGAACAGAGAAGAAGGTAAAAGAGGGGGGACCTGTGGCAGTGTTGGTCAAGGACAGTATGACAGTTGCAGAAAAGATGTTTGGGGACTCGTCAACTGAGGTAATATGGGCTGAAGTTAGAAACCGGAAATGAGATGTCACCCTGTTGGTAGTTTTCTATAGGCGTCCGAATAGTTCCAGAGATGTAGAGGAAAGGATAGCAAAGATGATTCTCGATAGCAGTGAGAATGACAGGGTAGTTGTTATGGGGGATTTCAACTTTCCAAATATTGACTGGGAACAAACATAGTGCGAATACTATAGATGGGTCAGTTTTTGTCCAATGTGGGCAGGAGGGCTTTCTCACACAGTATGTAGACAGGCCAACAAGGGGGGAGGCTACATTAGATTTGGTACTGGGTAATGAGCTCGGCCAGTTGTTCGACTTGGAGGTATGTGAGCACTTTGGTGATAGCGATCACAATTCTGTTATGTTTACTTTTGACATAGAAATGGATAGGTGTATACCACTGGGCAAGAGTTACAGCTGGGGGAAAGGCAGTTATGATGCGATTTGGCCAGATTTCGGAAGCATAGGATGGAGAAGGAAACTGCAGTGGATAGGCACAGTAGAAATGTGGAGCTTATTCAAGGAAACGCTACGTGTTTCCGAGATAAGTATGTACCTGTCAGGCAGAGTGAAAGCTGTCGAGAGCGGGAGCCGTGGTTTCCGAAGGAAGTAGACTGTCTGGTCAAGAGGAAGAAGACGGCTTATGTTAGGATGAGAGGCGAAGGCTCAGTTAGGGCGCTTGAGGGTTACAAGGTAGCCAGGAAAGACCGTAAAAGAGAGCTCAGATGAGCCAGGAGGCGACATGATAAGTTTTTGGCGAATAGGATCAGGGTAAACACTACAGGTATTTAAGGAATACATGAATGACAAGAGTAAGATTCTGGCCAATCAGCAATAGCACTGGAAAGTTATGTGTGGAGTCAGAGGAGATGGGGGAAGCACTAAATGAATACTTTTCAACAGTATTCAGTCTAGAAAACGACAATGTTGTGGAGGAGAATACTGAGATACAGAGTACTACACTAGGTGGGATTGAGGTTCACAAGGAGGAGGTATTAGAAATCCTGCAGAGTTTGAAAATAGATAAGCCCCCTGGGCCGGATGAGCTGTATCCTAGGATCTTCTTGGAAGCCGGGGGGAGATTGCCGAGCGTTTGGCATTGAACTTTAAATCGGGAATAGTGCCATGCGACCTGAGGATAGCAAATATGGTTCCCATGTTCAAGAAGGGGAGTAGGGAAAATCCTGTTAATTTTAGATCAGTGAGCCTCACTTCAGTTGTTGGTAAATTGTTGGAAAAGGTTATAAGAGATAGGATTTATAACCATCTGGAAAGGAATAATTTGTTCAGGGATAGTCAGCATGGTTTTATGAAGGGTAGGTCGTGCCTCACAAACCTAACTGCTTTCTTTGAGAAGGTGACCAAGCAGGTAGATTAGAGTAAACCGAATGATGTTATGTATATGGATTTCAGCAAGGCGTTCGATAAGGTACCCCACAGTAGGCTATTGCACAAAATGCGGAGGAATGGGATTTTGGGAGATGTAGCAGTTTGTATCAGTTATTGGCTTGCTGAAAGAAGATAGAGGGTGGTTGTTGAGGGGAAATGTTCATCCTGAAGTCCAGTTACCAGTGGTAAACCGCCAGGATCGGTATTGGGTCCACTGCTGTTCGTTATTCTTTATAAACGACCTGGATGATGGCGTAGAAGGGTGGGTTCGTAAATTTGCAGACGACACTAAGGTCGGTGGAGTTGTGGATAGTGATGAAGGATGTTGTAGTTTACAGAGAGACATAGGTAAGCTACCGAGCTGGGCTGAGAGGTGGCAAATGGAGTTTAATGCGGACAAGTGAGAGGTGATTCCTTTTGATCGGAACAACCGGAATGCAAAGTATTGTGCTAATGGTAAGTTTCTTGGTAGTGTAGGTGAGCAGAGAGATCTCGGTGTTCAGGTAGAGAGATCCTGGAAATTTGCCACCCAGGTTGACAAGTTTGTTAAGAAAGCATACAGTGTTTTAGCTTTTGTTAATTGAGGGATCGAGTTCTGGAACCATGAGGTTATGCTGAACAAAACTCTAATGCGGCCGCACTTGGACTATTGTATACAGATCTGGTCACAACATTTTAAGATGGATGATGAAGCTTTGGAAAAGGTGCAGAGGAGATTTACTCGTATGTTGCATGGTATGAAGGGAAGGTCTTATGAGGAAAGGCCGAGAGATTTGGGTCTGTTCTCATTGGAAAGAAGAAGGCTAAGGGGGGATTTGATAGGGACATACAAGATGATCAGAGGATTAGATAGGGTAGACAGTGAAAGTCTTTTTCCTAGGATGATGACGTCAGTGTGTACGAAGGGGCAT
>NW_025214634.1:27938-30158 GCF_004010195.1 Chiloscyllium plagiosum | reverse complement strand
AAAGAAGCCAACGATGTAGTGGGGGATAATGCCATTTGAAAAGACAAAGCGGGGTTTCATGGGATGGTGGAAAAGACGAATAGATCATGTGGCGTGACACCAGGTAAAACTGAGTTGTGTCCGTATAGAAGGTTTTTAGGCGATGTGAATTTGGTGAGAGTAAACAGGAGGGAAATTCCCTCATTCGGATGGATCTATATCTAGAGTATAGAACTTGAAAACCAGCGATGAATGATAAAGAGAAGTTTGGAGCTCGCATTCCTTTTCTTTCTACAGCTGTTGAATTCGAAAATGATTACTTTTTCTCAGGAAAATTATTCAGAAGCTGATTCTAAATTATTTGTAAAGATGCGTGCAGACACACAAGGAGTGAATTTCACCGGGACAGGGAGTCTGGGCGGCCAGAATGGGTACACGTTACGTGGACACTCTCTAATTTGTTAACGTTAATTGGAAAGAAGCCCCATAACACCTGCAACTGAGCACGATTAAGTGTAGAATGAGCTGATTGTGAGGAAAGCTTTAGCAGCTTGTTCTTCGTGAACTTCTATAAATTGTAAAAGAATTGAGCTGTTTGTGTTAGCTCAGCATTAAAGGGAAGCCGGTTAGCACAGTCTGCTACATAACTGGTTTATGATATAAAGTGATGCCAACAGTGTGGGAATAATTTGCGCAATGTCTCAGCATACCTTCAGGATCCTGATCTCCCCATTCAGCTAATAATTTAGGAGATGGCCAGAATCAAAAAGAAACTACACTATCGTGAGTTGGAACTGACCTGCCGATGTGATGCACCTTTGTTCTTTCATCTGTTGCAGTAGGAAATTTGGCTGCAATCACAAAGAAGGGAGTGAGTTCATTTGATGCTCACTCATCTCCCCAACCATATCTAGTGACAAGACACGAAAATAATTCCTGCTTGAATTCTGTAATCTTCATAGCAGTACTTAAAACAGCTTTGTCATTTCTATTCCAGTTTTTCTGGTAACAGGCAAAATGTCCAATCAGATAAACCTAATAACTTTTGGATTGTTTTAATGGACTGTGCGAGTTTGCAGCAAAATTAGTAATATAATACGAGCTAAACGTCCTTTCCAGAATTTAACACAGCGCAGGATCAGCGACATGACAAACGTCATCGACTTCAAAAATCACCTCTGTATCTCTAGTGAGTGATGGATATTCACTCAGGGAGTCTTTATGGCTGGTCTTAAGTGACTGAGGTATTTCCCAAGGACAGAACACTCCACAAAATCAGATATTTTTTAAATAAATGCTGTTTTACTGAATGTCCTTTTGCAACTTTTAAATATATATGCATACAAACACATACATGCACGCCCACACACATTTATACATATGTGTACATACACATATCTATATACATATAGCTTGCACATTCGACGGGAAGAACATTCGACGAGAAGGTTGAACAGTTCATCCACTTTACAAGGAGGTTGAACAGTTCAACCACTTTATATCCGAGCTGCCTCATTCTCCCATGAGGAGGTTAAACAGTTCATCCACTTTATATCGGCGCTGCCTGGTGCTCCCACGAGGAGGTTGAACAGTTCTTCCACTTTACCAACACCTTCCACCCTGATCTCAAATTCACCTGGACCGTCTCAGACTCCTCCCTCCCCTTCCTAGACCTTTTCATTTCTATCTCGGGTGACCGAATCGACACGGACATTTAATATAAACCGACCGACCCCCACCCTGCCCCCTGTAAAAACGCCATCCCATATTCCCAATACCATCGTCTCCGCCGCATCTGCTCCCAGGAGGACCAGTTCCAAAACCATACAATCCAAATGGCCTCCTTCTTCAAGGACCGCAATTTCCAGCCAGACGTAGGCGACGATGCCCTCCACCGCATCTCTTCCATTTCCCGCTCCTCCGCCCTTGAGCCCCGCCCCTCCAACCGCCACCAGGACAGAACCCCACTGGTCCTCACCTACCTCCATGTACAACGTTTCATCCGTCGTCATTTCCGCCACCTCCAAACGGACCCCACCACCAGGGATATATTTCCCTCCCCTCCCCTATCAACGATCCGAAAAGACCACTCCCTCCGTGACTCCCTCGTCAGGTCCACACCCCACACCAACCCAACCTCCACTCCCAGCACCTTCCCCTGCAACCGCAAGAAATGCAAAACTTGCGCCCACACCTCCCCCCTTACTTCTCTCCAAGGCCCCAAGGGACACTTCCATATCC
>NW_025214634.1:26203-27756 GCF_004010195.1 Chiloscyllium plagiosum | reverse complement strand
CTTCTGATCACAGGGACAAACACTGTGCCAGAGATCTGTACCCCATGGCTTACCCCTCGTAGGACATCCCCCCAAAAAGTAACAAATACGGTATGCTTGTTACAGATGGGCACAGCCAAAGTGGATGCCTGCACTGGCTGCCTGTTCCCTTTTCGTCTCCCGACTGTATACCATCGACCTTTTTCTTGTACCTGAAGTGTAACTGCCTCCATATAACTCCTCTCAATTCACCTCAGACTACCCAAAGATCCAATGTTCAGCTCCAGATCCCTAAAGTTGTTGCCAAGGAGATGGATTTGGGTGCAATTCCCGTAGATTCAAATGTCGGACATTACAGTAAACTCTAAGCTCTCACATTCTACAGGCAGAAGAATGGCCGACCATCCATTTCTAATGTTCTGAATTCACACACACACACGTGTGTGTGTGTGTGTGTGTGAATTCAGAACATTAGAAATGGATGGTCGGCCATTTGAATGTTCTTCCTGTAGAATGTGAGAGCTTAGAGTTTACTGTAATGTCCCTGACATTTGAATCTATGGGAATTGCACCCAACTCCATCTCCTTGGCAACAGCTTTAGGGATCTGGAGCTGAACATTGGATCTTTGGGTAGTCTGAAGTGAATTGAGAGGAGTTGTATGGAGGCAGTTACACTTCAGGTACAAGAAAAAGGTCGATGGTATACAGTCGGGAGACGAAAAGGGAACAGGCAGCCAGTGCAGGCATCTACTTTGGCTGTGCCCATCTGTAACAAGCATACCGTATTTGTTACTTTTTGGGGGGATGTCCTACGAGGGGTAAGCCATGGGGTACAGATCACTGGCACATTGTTTGTCCCTGTGATCAGAAGGGTAGGGGAGAGGGGAGGAGAGCAATAGTTATTGGGGACTACATGGTGAGGGGGACAGATTGCAGTTTCTGTGGGTACAGGGCAGGCTCATGATTGAAGTGATACCTCCACGTTACCAAGGTTTGTGATGTCTCGCAGCGTGTTTTCAGGATCCTTAAGGGGAGGGGGAGCAGCCCGAGATCATGTTTCACATATGCACTAACAACTTATGTAATAAAATTGATGTGGATGTATGGCAGAAATTCAGAGATCTAGGGTGACATTTTAGATCTAGATCAAACAGAGTTGTTCTCTCTGATTGGTTACACATGCCACGTTATAGTGAGGGAAAGAATAGTGAGAGAGCAGATGAACACGTGGTTGTAAGGATAGTGCAGGTGATAGGGATTTGGGTATCTGGATAGTTGGGGCTCATTCTGGAGTCGGTTGGACCTCTACAAGCAAGATGGTCTTCACCTGACCCGGAAGGTTACCAATATCCTGAGTGGATAATTTTCTCAAGCTCTTCAGGAGGGTTTAAACGAATTCAGCAGCGGATTGCAAACCCGAATTTTAGCTGCGGTTTGCTGGAAGTTTTGAGTGGTTAGGACATAAATAGGTTTTCGGGTTTGCGAGTAAATGCTGGCAAGGATGAAGGTGGTTTGAAGCCTGTCTACTTTACCGCTAGGAGCATCTGGGATAAAGCAGGTGTCATGGGTTGTT
>NW_025214634.1:17487-24016 GCF_004010195.1 Chiloscyllium plagiosum | reverse complement strand
GGGTCCACTGCTGTTTGTCACCTTTATAAATGACCTGGGTTCGAGCATGGGATGATGGATGAGTAAATTCGCAGAACACACTAAGTCGATGGAGTTGTCAACAGTGCCGAAGTCTGCTGCAGGTTACAGACGGACATGAATAATCTGTAGATCGGGGCTCAGAGGTGGCATATGGAGGTTATTGTGGAAAAGTGTGAGGTGATTTACTTTGGAATGAACAACAAGAATAAAAAGTTCTGGGCTAATTGTAATATTCTTGGAAGTTTCGATGAGCAGAGCGATCTCGGCATACATGTATATAAAACTCTGCAAGTTAACACACACGTTGATGGATTTGTTTGCAATGAGCACAGTGTGTTAGTTTTTATTGGGAGAGGGATTGAGTTTCAAGGCCAAACGATCCCTTTGCAGCTCCAGAAATTTGTCTGGTATGGCCAAACTTGTCGAGTTGCGTGCGGTTCTGGTCGCCACATTATAGAACGGATGTGAAAGCATTGGAAAGGTTGTAGACGAGATTTCCTCGGATGTTGCCTTCTGTGAAGGGAAGGTCTTACGAGGAAAGGCTGAGGGACTTGAGGCTGTTTTTGATTGAGATAAGAATTTTGAGACGTGAATTAATAGAGACATAAAAGATGATCAGAGGTTGCTTTCAGGTGGACAGTGAAGGCCTTTTTCTTCAAATGGTGATGGTTGGCACAATGGCACATCGATATAATGTGAGTGTGATTGATGCCGAGGACGATTCCTTTCTCAGAGAATAGTAAGGGTGCAGAACGCCTTGCCTTCAACAGTCATAGACTCACCAACATTCAGGGCAATTAAATAATCATTGGATACATTTACGGCTTATAATTTCAAAATGCTGGTCAGATGGACTTCACATTGGTATCACAGGTCTGTGCAACGTTAGTGCCAAAAGCTCTTTATTGCGGTGTGATATTCTGAGTTTGAACTGTTCTTCAGCTTGAAGGTGCAATCATCTCTGTTTACTATCAGTAAAACAAACACCTGACGAAAATCCAATGCGCAATTTTGGCAGTGCATGTACTGCCATTCTGTCATGCAACTACAGCAAGCTAACTCATTACACCGCTGGATCTGCCGTCTAATGATGACAAACGTCTCCTGATCTTACCACTGGGACTCTCAACCCAATTACACATTTTTTTTCTTTGGACCTGAAATGAAACATAGTGCAGAGCAGGATATAATGATAATGAATCACCGATTATGAAGCATCAACTTCAGGAAAATGGCACAGAAAATGTGGTGAAAATCGATTTTATTGAATACTGCGCACGTTTTCCGTGGCTTCCTGCATTGATCACAGGAAATGTTATGTCGCCACTGTACTGGGATTTCCCTTCTATCGGCGTCAATTCGTCAGAGAATTCGATTCACTGACATTTCACCAACTTGCTTTGGAATGTTCATATGACACATCCACTCACACTGCACACAACATCAACAATGTTCAGCATACTACATCCACGAGCATGTGGAATGGTTTTCATAAACAGTGAAGTTTGGATAATGTTATGCAAAGGCAAATTGAAATTCAGTTTAATTAGTAAAGTCGCAAGAATCCAGAGTAAGATTCAAAATATCAGAAATTCACGTTCATTATCTTGGCCAGAATTCCATCCCAGCAAAGGTGAAATCTGCCCCTGAATCCCCTGAATCCATGCAATTGCTTGCTCCATGTGTCCACTTGGAAACCTATGTGAAGGAACATTCAAACTGAAGGAGAACTTGTGAGAATCCTCCACTGCTTGATCTAAAGCTGAAACAAGAGCTGTCTATTCGAGCTGGGAGGGAAGCGAGGTGGAGGTGAGACCAAAATATTACTTGGCGTTTATTTCATATTGTCCTCATTGAGATTGTTTAAAAACCCGGGCCAGAAATGTCACAGACACAAAGGAGCAGAAGGAGGACATTCTTAACACCGATCCTGCCCCGCCACGGCATTCGATATCATCATGGCTGACACAACAATGTTAAGTCTTTTTCCAGCCCATCCACGTCATCGTGTTGCCTAGTGGCTAGCAGATATTTATCGATCTCTATCATAAATAGACTTCGAAAATGTAAATCTGTGAGAGGAAAATGTTCCGTTTTGAGACAGTGGGTTTCTGCACGAATATTGTTGGGTTTTCAGATGACAGCCGTGTCTGGTCTGACCACTTTGCAATACATAAATTAAAACTCGACTCTGACGGGATTCGAACCCACAACCTTTGAATAGCGACTTATACAGAGATGTAGAAGTCCAACGCGCTTTCCATTGCGCCACAGAGCTGCGCACAGAATGAGTTTTAAGCACACAAGTTTGCCTTTGACGCATTGCGTTCAGGACACCCATCTCGCGCCTGTCTGTCCTCGTCACACTTTCCGGTCCCTGGTCCTTATCCACGTGTGCTCTGGCTCATCAAGTGTTCGGTTACAGACTGCTGAAACGTTCTCATGATACTTAGCTTTACCACATGTTCAGATAATAATTTCCAGATAATCAATACTCTATAGGTGAAAGTATTCTTCCAAAATCTAATCCTTGTCTCCTGTCTTTCATTTATGTCACTCTGTTCCTTCCCAATACAGGCTTATCCTTGTCACACATATCTATCCTCTTCATAAAAATGAGCACGTTCATCGGTTTCTCATTCAGCATTCTCTGCGCTTAGATAAACATCCCCAGCCTAGCTCGTGTACCTTCACAATGGGAGAGGTCCAGCCCTTGCCATTCTTTTCATCTCCAGCGAAATTCTCCTCCTGAAATCAGACGCTTCCAGCAGTCTGGCGATTACAACGGAAAAGCAATGTTCTCAGAAGGAAAGCCAAAAGGCCTGAACAAAATCAGCAGCTCCTGTCCATCTCTGATGAGAAAGGAAAGTTAACGTTTCGAGTCCAATGATCCGTCTTCGGAACTGATGGGAAGGGCGGGTGGACGAAGAATGTGGAAGAGAGCGGACGGTTTCTAAAATGATTGAACTCGATGTTGGGTCCTAATGTTTGCATGGTCTGTTGGTAGAAAATTAGTTGCCGGTCTTCCAGCTTGTGTTGTGTCTTAAAGAGCACAGCAGCAGACCAGAAACTGAAATGATTGCCTGGGAACACAGTGTCTCGATTAGAGTGGGGCTGGAAAAGCACAGCAGTTCAGGCAGCATCCGAGGGCAGTAAAATCGACGTTTCGGGCAACAGCCCTTCATCAGGAATACAGGCAGAGACACAGAAGGGTGGGAACACATTGTAATGTTGAAGTACAGGAGAACTGGAAGATCGGGATAGTTTTGTTGATTCTGGACAGAACGTAAGTGATCTCAGCTTTGTCACCGACATTATTTTCCTCTCTCTATTGGAGAAAGTTCACATTCTGAGCAGGAAATACAGTTGCCTCGATTAAATGAAGTGCAGACAAATCTCTGGAAGATGTGACGAGAAACTTCCACAGTGAGGAGAGATATCGGAAACCAGCAGGAAATGTAACTTACAACATACAACGTTACAATGCAGTACAGGCACTTCGGCCCTGGCTGTTGCCGCGACCTGTAAAATAATGTGATGTTCATTGTAATGGAAAATCAACATTTATTTTGAAACCAATAAAAGCACAGGGAAACAAATAAGTAAGTGCCTAACTTTGAAGAGGCAAGTGTTGCAGACAGACTGAAAAAAATGTAAAGTTAAGCCGAAAAAATAGCAGATTTACAAGGCCAGTAAACTACCATATCAACAGTCAAGGAATGAGAAAAAAAACTCCGTATCTGGAAAGTAACTCGAATGTTTCAGGTCCCTGAACTTGAGGTGTTGATAAGAAGAAGCGAATTCTAGCATCAAGGGAAAATGTATTATTTGTGGAAGATGAGCTAGTTTCCTTTTTGGTAGATACAGGAGCAACATACTCTGTCCTTAAATTAACACAGTTGAGAAAGTCGATGCAGTGGATGCATCAGGAGTCGTGATACGAGAGAGCTTAACCGCACCACTGTTGTGCGGAACCAGTAATGGTGAAGCATTCCAATTCGCATTCCTATTGTCGGAAATCTGTCCTTTAAATCAGATGGCTCGCGATCAAATTGTGAGATTGGGGTCGGGTTGTGCAGTACCCTGACAGGCTTGCAGGTAATACGAAAAGAGGATTTACCAGTGCAAGCTGTAAATTACGACTCATGACCAAGATGCATGTCTATGAGTGGCGATTAAGCCAGAGAACCAAACGTTCAGTAAGCGATTCACTCGCCCAGCAATCAAGTAACCATGTTAATTCCATTAACACAGATTTCCTTGCTGGGGTTATGCAGCACTGCACAGCACACATACACCGTGATGACCCTTACAAATCATATAAGAAGGATTGTTTGAGGAGATTGGTTAAACCAGATCAGTTAGTATTGTGCGAAGTTTATTGGAATGATCACAGATGTGCAGTCAGTGTAAACTTATCCAAAGTATCTGTGACGGCAAGTAGACCCTATCCTTTTTATGTGGAAGGCACCTTTCCTCACGTACCATTGGCGAAGGCATCCAGCGAGAGGTGGCAGGATTTGAGACGATGGGTACGGCAGGCACAAAAAAAAAGATTGTGTCTTCAGCGACGATGTTCGTATCTGATTCAATACAGATATAAGGACAGATATGAAGAAACTAAATTGGCTAACTCAGGCAGATAGAGCAGTCCAGGTAAACCACGCCAAGAGGGTAGCCTGGCGATTAGCTATGGTAGATGTCTCGGATCCAAAATTAAGAAGGGTCCCTACTGAGTGCAGGGCAAAAGGCAAACGTGATGTGGGGTTCATACGAAGTTGTGAACCCCATAAGAATAGCTCCGAAATCTGAGTATCGTCCTTGCAGAACACAAGACTCGTTAAAACCCGAGGCTCTCAAAGGAAACTACTTTGCATCCCTTCTGAAGGCTTGAGTGATATTTCCCTGTGGATAATCACCGGTGAGAGCCCCCATTGTTCTGGTCAAAAAGGCAAACAGTCCAGGTGAATCAGGGAAACGGAGCTTTGTTCAAGACCTGTAGGTAGTCAACTATGCTGTTGTTCCGCCCGCCCCAAATGTTCCGAATCCTTGTACTATATTAGCTCAAATTCCACCGGACAGTAAATGGTTCTCTGCTATGGATGTGGCAAATGTCTTCTTTAGTGTACCGGTACACCCAGAAAGTCACTTCTGGTTCACTTTTCCACTCAAAGGCAAATCGTATACATTCAAGCAACTTTGTCCAGATGACTGTGAGTCCCCCGCCATAATTAATGGGGCTAGATGCTGGAGTCTGGAGATTCTTGTTTTAACCCCGGGGTCAGCGCGTCTGCAGTATGTAGACGAATGCTTAACAGCAGCACCAACAGAGGAACAATGTGAGAAAGATACGCTTGCTATGCTCTGCCATATAGCCAGGGATGGGCACAAAGCTAGTTTCGCAAAATCACAAATTGTGCAACAACAGGTGAAGTTCTTAGGTCACTTCTTGTCTGAACAAGGGAAGGCCATTGGTCAAAACAAATTTCAAGCAATCCAGCAAATTCCAAAGCCTCACACGAAGAAACAATTGCTATTCTTTTTGGTCATGCACTCCTACTGTAGAATTTTTATCCCACATTATACAACCCTTGAGGCCCCCTAAATGAAATTTCCAATGGCTGGGCGTTGCAGAACCAGAGACCGTACCAGTTGAATTGAAAATCGCGCTCCAAACCATACCTACACTGGGGATTCCGAATCCAAACAAGCCTTTGGTACAAACAGTAGATGCATGACATCTGTGCTGATGCAGGATAATGTGGGAAAATTGAGGCACGTAGCTTACATTTTGGCTAAACTTGGACCCCGTAGCGGCAGGATTGCCTGCATGCCTGCGAGCCGTGGCTGCAGCTGAAAAAGTTTGTTGTAGCGTCCAGGGACACAGTCGGCTTTGGATAATTAACCCTCCTGGTCCCACATGCATCCTTACTGGTTTCTGAGCAAAACACAGCACACATGTCGGCAGCACATTGGCTCAGAAACAATACTGTGCTATTGGAAATGCCTAACATTACAATAACGAGATGTAACGTCCGTAATGCTGCTAGCCTTCTCCCCACAGAAGGAGACGGAGACTCACATGACTGTGTCCTGTAACTAATAAAATTTGCAGCCCAAGACCAGACGTGCAGGATTCACAAACTCAGAATCAGGATATGGCGTTTTTTTGGGGGGACTGGGTCAGCATTCAGGAGCAAATGGATAGGCCAGAATTGTGTTTGGTATGCTGTCGTAACTACACATGAGGTAGTCAAAACGGAATCACTCCCTTGTCGTCTGTCAGCTCAAGCAGTAGAGCTGATTGCCTTGACTGAGGCATGTAAATTGGCTGAGTGAAGGATAGTGAATATTTACACCGAGAGCAGATATGCATACGGGGATGTACATAATTGTGGAACTCTGTGGAAACACAGGGGCTTCTTGACCTACTCTGGAAAGCCCAAAATACACCGTGGCCTGACTTCTGACCTCCTGGAAGAGGTCCTACCGCCTAAATCATTCGCTG
>NW_025214634.1:8657-15945 GCF_004010195.1 Chiloscyllium plagiosum | reverse complement strand
GTTTGTGGGTGTGGGGGCTGCTTTGTCCCTGGATGGTGTTGAGCTTCTCGAGTGTTGTTGTAGCTGCCCCCATCCACGGGCAAGTGGGGACTATTCCCTCACCCTCCTTGTCGATGGTGGTACAGTCTTTGCTGGGAGACAGGAGGGTAGTTACTCACTGCCGGGTTCCTAGCCTCTGTCCTGCTCTTGGAGCCGCTGTGCTTATGTGGTGGGTCCAGTTGTGTTTCTGCTCAATGATATTCCATTGTCTTTTATTGGAGATGGTCATTGCCTGTAATTTGTGTGAAACCAATGTTCGGTTATGGTGAACATAACCAATGTTATCTGACTCTGCTTTTGATCGTCTTGTCCTTAAATTGAATGCCATCCTGATGTACCATGCCCTTCGTCTATGAATGACACTTTGGGGAAAATAACTGGATGAAAGGAGGTGGCTCAGTGGTTGGCACTGCTGTCTCCCAGCGCCAGGAAGCTGGGTTCGATCCCACCCTCGGGTGACTGTCTGTGACTTTCTCCCCGTGTCTGTGTGGGTTTCCTCTGGGTCCTCCGGTTTTCTCCCACAGTCCAAAGATGTGTAGGTTAGGGTGGATTGGCCATGGGAAATTGTCCCATGGTGCCCAGGGATGTGCAGGTTAGGGTGGATTGACCATGGAAAATTGTCCCATAGTGTCCAGGGATGTTCAGGCTAGGGTGGATTGGCCAAGGGAAATTGTCCCATAGTGTCCTGGGATATGCAGGTTAGGGTGGATTGGCCATGGGAAATTGTCCCATAGTGTCCAGGGATGTTCAGGTTAGGGTGGATTGGCCATGGGACATTGTCCCATAGTGTCCTGGGATATGCAGGTTAGGGTGGATTGGCCATTGGAAATTGTCCCATAGTGCCCAGCGATGTGCAGGTTATGGTGGATTGGCCATGGAAAGTTGTCCCATAGTGTCCAGGGATGTGCAGGTTATGGTGGATTGGCCATGCAAAGTTGTCCCATAGTGTCCAGGGATGTGCAGGTTAGGGTGGATTGGCCATGGGAAATTGTCCCATAATGCCCAAGGATGTATAGGTCAGGGGTCAATTTTGAGTAGTAGGGAAAGGGTCTGGGTCGGTTACTCTTGTGAGTGTCGGTGCAGGAGTGAAGGGCCGAATAGCCTTTTTTTTTGAGGTTCAGGTTGCGTGTGAATGCTGTCGTAACCCGTTCACACCTTTGTGTCTCATTGTTGCAGTTACAGGTAGCGTTCAGCATGGGCCGGGTGAGTGCCCAGTGCTGTATTTTGATGGCTCACATCCAGTCGTGTTGAACTGTTCCAACCCGTCCTATGCTCGGGCACCATTGGTCCAATGGCGCTGGACAGACCTCTTCGGGAAGCAGAAGGAACAGCTTCTGCTCCAGGTCCTGAATGGGAATGTGTCCAGGCACACCAACTGGGCTGACATGGGAATATCCTTCAGGGCCTGTGCGGGAAACGGGAACTGCTCACTCACTGTGAGCCCTGCCCAGGACTACGCTGGACTCTACCACTGTGTTGTGTGGACCTCGAAACGCATCACTGAAGAGAAGATGTGGCTCATATCCGGAGGTTCGATGTTTATTGTGAAATAGTTCAAGTGCGGACAGCATTTTTTTAGAAGTGTGACTTTTCATTTTGATGTAATTTCCACCCCCCCCCCACCTTTATGTCTGCATCCGGTTTCGGCGTTTTTAGCATTCAAGTTCGAGTGATTCTCTGCTGTTAACACCTACTCTACACTCATGCCCACTCACTTCACTTTAATCCTTTCCCCCGTGTCACCAGTGAGTCCGCATCTGTCTCGCTCTCCCACCTCTCCCTGGCTTTCCTTTCTCTTCCCATTCTCTGCCCTCAGTTCCGAAGGACAGTCAAGCACAGAAACACAGAAAACAGGAGCAGGAGTAGGCCATTCAGCCCTTCCGGCCTGCACCACCATCCAATACGATCATGGCTGACTGTGCAATCCCAGAATCCCACTCCCACCCTCTCCCCATACCCCTTTGATCCCTTTAGCCCCTTGGTCCATGTCCAGCTCCCTCTTGGATACATCTAATGAACTGGTCCCAACAGCTTCCTGTGGGACAGAATTCCACAGATTCCCAACTGTCTGAGTGAAGAAATTCTCCCTCATCTCGGTCCGGAATGGCTTACTCCTTATTCTTAGAGTGGGAAACTGGACTCAAAATGACAAGCCTGTTTCTGTCTCCCAGGACGCTGCCGGACCTGTTGAGATTTCCCTGTTTTTATTTCAGAGTTCCGACATCTTGTGTTGTGGCGTTGCTTTTTCTTGACCGATGATTTGGAAGTGACCCTTTTCAATCCTCGCCCATTGGAGACGTGATGGTCTCGGGATCTTATCCCAGGCTGGGGGAGTCCAGAACCGATGTGTGTGGGCTGTTTTCCCTGGAGCGTCGGAGGCTGAGGGGTGACCTTATCGAGGTTTACAAAATCATGAGGGGCAAGGATAGGATAGATAGACAAGGTCTTTTCCCTGGGGTGGGGGGGTGTCCAGAACTAGAGGGGCATAGGTTTAGGGTGAGAGGGGAAAGATATAAAAGGGACCTGAGGGGCAACTTTTTCACCCAGAGGGTGGTACGTGTATGGAATGAGGTGCCAGAGGAAGTGGTGGAGGCCGGTACAATGACAGCATTTAAAAGGCATCTGGATGGGGATGTGAATAGGGTTTAGAGGGATATGGGCAAAGTGCTGGCAAATGGGAGTAGATGAGTTTAGGATGTTTGGTCGGCATGGACAAGTTGGACTGAAGGGTCTGTTTCGATGCTGTACATCTCTATGACTCAATGAATGGCTTATCCTGTATCCTTAGACCATGGCCCCCTGGTTCTGGATTTGCCTGGTCATCAGAAACCTCCTTGCTGTGTTTACTGTGTCTCAGCCTGGTACGATTTTCTTCAGTTAGGATCCCCCTACCTCATTCTGCTAAACTCCAGTGAATATCATCCCAGCTGATCTGGTGTGTCTTCATCCGTCAGCCCTGCCATCCCGGGAATCAGTCTGGGAATCCCTTCACTGCCCCTCCTCCATCACCAGGACATCCTTCCTCAGATAAAGAGACTCAACACCACCCCCTTCGCCCCCGCTCCACCCCCCGCCGGCCCTCCAAACCGCACGCCACACGCAATACTCCAGGGGAACGGTCTTCCCTCTGTCCCCTCTGGCGTGTTTCCTTTGAGCTGCTGGTTGTTTGTGACTCTCCGGGACTATCCGGTGAAGTGCGTCCCTTCTCTGAACGAACTCCATTCCTCTCTCGCAGTGGAGCGCGGGACGCCCGGAGCGATCTACGTGGCAGTGGGAGTTGGCGTGGGGATGCTCGTGCTGGTCCTAATCGGGCTCGTCTGGTTCTGCAAGAGGAAAGCGAGAGATCGGGGTGGGTTCGGAAAATGCGATGCACTTGGGGGGGAGGGGGGAACGGGTGGTCTTCTGCCCGTCTGTATTACGCTGAAGGCGGAGCTCGGGGTGGTGGGGGGGGGTGATGTTGTTTTTGGGGTTTTTTGAGGGTGGGAGTGTGGCGGCTAACTCCATTTAAGAGATCAGAGTCTAGATTAGAGTGGTGCTGGAAAAGCACAGCAGGTCAGGCAGCATCCGAGGAGCAGGGACATCGACGTTTCAGGCAAAGGCCCTTGCTTCAGTCCTGATGAAGGGCTCCTGCCTGAAACGTGGATATTCCTGCTCCTCGGATGCTGCCTGACCTGCTGTGCTTTTCCAGCACCACTCTAATCTAGACTCTGGTTTCCAGCATCTGCAGTCCTCACTTTTGCCCATTTAAGAGGTCAGCCCTGACCTCTTGCAACAACAAGAGGTCAGGGTGGCACGGTGGCACGGTGGTTAGCACTGCTGCCTCACAGCGCCAGAGACCCGGGTTCAATTCCCGCCTCAGGCGACTGTCTGTGTGGAGTTTGCACATTCTCCCCATGTCTGCGTGGGTTTCCTCCGGGTGCTCCGGTTTCCTCCCACAGTCTAAAGATGTGCAGGTTAGGTGAATTGGCCATGCTAAATTGCCCGTAGTGTTAGGTATGGGGTAAATGTAGGGGTATGGGTGGGTTGCGCTTCGGCGGGTCGGTGTAGACTTGTTGGGCCGAAGGGCCTGTTTCCATACTGTAATGTAATGTAATCTAATCTAATCTAAACAACCCACATTGCTGTCGCGCCGCCCTCACGGGCTGGAGCTCGCTGTAGAAATCTGTGCCACCCGACTCCGCTGTGATTTGTTCCCAGCGAGGGTGGATTTCGGAAGCGCGCTTCCGCTGCGTCAAACTCATTGCGTCTAACCCCGTTGTGTTTTTCCTTTCTGTGACAGGAACTCAGAGTGCTGCACCCCAGGTGGGCCCTACTTTAAACCAAGCCCTTTACGAAAACGTTGCCAATGGTGCTGTCAAACTATAAACTGCGTATTTTAAAAGTGTCGTATGTGTACTTTCACTCTCTTCAGCCTCTCGGTTTATGCTTGTATTTGAATTGGCTGCTTCGAGGTCTGTGTGCTTTCCTCTGCCTGTGTTTTAATAATTCTAAACTAAGCGGTCTCCACCCATTTCCAAACAGTCCTGGTGATAACATCAGGCTAGGTTGGTGACAATGCTGCCCCTTTAACAAGGTGACTTTGCCCTTTGGTTTCGTAAGAGGGGTCGTAAAGGCAGAGGTGCTGAAATGTCTCCGAGAAAGCCAGGTTTAACAGTGGCAATGCACGCTCCCCCAGTTCAGGCTTTCTCTAGGTTGGTTCAGTTTTAGCAGGTAGACAGAAGCTGCTGTAAGAAAGAAGATTCCATGCTTCAGCAGATGATTCTTGACTGGCTCCTCCATCTCTCCTGCCTGTAACAACCTGTCTTCGAATCTACCTTCTAACAAGGAGTGTGCTTACGAGATGTTGCAGGGAATTGGAGCAGTTCTGTTAAGCTGTGGTACTGAGTCGTTTGAGTTTTCCAATAGTTAACTTATTCCAAGTTCCACTTTCTTTTGCTTGTGTTTCTCCTGTTGTGTTTAAATAAATTCTGATTTGCTTAAAGCCGAGTGTTTAGACTAGCTGCAACACACCCAGAATATCCACATCTACATCTACCTTTAAAATAAGAAAAAGTTAGGGTCTGTCCCATAGTGCCCAGGGATGTGCAGGTTAGGGTGGATTGTCCATGGGAAATTGTCCAATAGTGCCCAGGGATGTGCAGGTTAGGGTGGATTGGCCATGGGAAATTGTCCCATAGTGTTCAGGGATGTGCGGGTTAGGGTGGATTGGCCATTGGAAATTGTCCCATAGTGTTCAGGGATGTGCAGGTTAGGGTGGATTGGCCATGGGAAATTGTCCCATAGTGCCCAGGGATGTGCAGGTTAGGGTGGATTGGCCATGCTGGATTGCCCTTAGCATTCAGAGCAGTGTTGGGGAATGGCTTTGTGTGGGACACCCCTTGGTGGGTCAATGTGGATTTGTTGGGCCGAAGGGCCTATTTCCACACTGTTGGGATTCTGACTTCCGCTGCTAAAACCTGTTCACTGAAAGCATTTAAGATATCCTGGGTAGATTAGCGACCACCAATCCTTCACGATGGGATGGTTGTAAGTGAAGTCCCTCAGTTAACTGAACAGACGTCAATTGGCACCAACAGTCCTGGGAGAAACTGAGGACTGTATTCCTGATGAAGAGCTTATGCCATAAACATCGACTCTCCTGCTCCTCGGATGCTGCCTGACTGGCTGTGCTTTTCCAGCAGCACCCTTTTCGGTCTAATTCCTGTACTAATTGAGGTTGGTGTATAGATCAGCTCCCCTGCCATTGACTGGGGAATGTGATGAACCTTGGATTAAACCCCCAGCAGTTATATATCTCTCTCTTGCTCTCTTTCTCTCTCTCTCTCTGCTGAGAGGGTAGCAGGTAGCCAACAGGAACGCAGTTTGCTGGAGAAGCTCAGCAGGTCCAGCAACACCTGTGGAAGACAGAAAGCAGCAGTTTGGCGCTCTTTATCTGAGATCTGAGGGAAGGTTACTCTACCCGGAATGTTAACTCTACTACCTCTCTCTCTCTTTTACTGTTTAGATGTTGCCAGATCTGCTGAGTTTCTCCAGCAATTTTCAGGGTTCGTTTCATGAGTCCTGTCACTGGACTGGAAACATTTGGTCTGTTTTTTTTCCCTCTCTCCCTGCACAGGCTGCTGGACTGGCTGAGTTTCTCCAACAAGTCTCTGTGTGATTTTGTTTTCTCTCTGGTTTCCAGTTAACTGGTTGAAGTTCAGCGTTTGTGAGAGGCGGTGTTGATTAAGAATAAATTAATTATGTTCTCATTTGGGTGCTAATTACAGAATCGTCAAGGAAACAGGCAAACTGTAAATTCAACGTACATGGTAAGCAGACTACCTCCCAATGTTCACGTGATTTACCTTTGAAGCCATAATATAGCTGAGGAAATCACTCATCCTTGTTTACTCGTTTCTCATTAAGGATCTCAACTTAAACGAGCAGGAGGTGTACAGCAACTTGATACAGTAAGATGGCGTCCAGGGAGAACATAAGAGGACAAGACCATAACGACTAGGAGCAGGAGTTGTCCATCTGACCCATCGAGTCCCCTCCGCCATTCAATAAGACCACGGCTGGTCTCAGCTCCACTTCCCCCCCTTCTGGATCAGTGGTGCTGGAAGAGCACAGCAATTCAGGCAGCATCCGAGGACAGGCAAAATCGACGTTTCGGGCAAAAGCCCTTCATCAGGAATAAAGGCAGAGAGCCTGAAGCATGGAGAGATAAGCTAGAGGAGGGGGGGGTGGGAGAGAGTGGCATAGAGTACAATAGGTCAGTGGGGAAGGAGATGAAGGTGATAGGTCAGGGAAGAGAGGGTGGAGTGGATAGGTGGAAAACGAGCTGGGCAGGTCGGACAAGTCCGGACAGGTCAGGGGATCGAGTTTCTGGAGGTTAGAAGCTAGGATGAGGTGGGGGAACGGGAAATGAGGAAACTGTTGAAATCCACATTGATGCCCTGGGATTGAAGTGTTCCGAGGCGGAAGATGAGGCGTCCTTCCTCCAGGCGTCTGGTGGTGAGGGAGCGGCGGTGGAGGAGGCCCAGCACCTCCATATCCTCGGCAGAGTGGGAGGGGGAGTTGAAATGTTGAGCCACTGGGCGATGTGGTTGATTGGTGCGGGTGTCTCGGAGATGTTCCCTAAAGCGCTCTGCTAGGAGGCGCCCAGTCCCCCCAATGTAGAGGAGACCGCATCGGGAGCAACAGATACAATAAATGATATTAGTGGATGTGCAAGTAAACTTTGATGGATGTGGAAGGCTTCTTTAGG
>NW_025214634.1:0-8064 GCF_004010195.1 Chiloscyllium plagiosum | reverse complement strand
AGTGCCCAGGGATGTGCAGGTTAGGGTGGATTGGCCATGGGAAATTGTCCCATAGTGCCCAGGGATGTGCAGGTTAGGGTGGATTGGCCATGGGAAATAGTCCCATAGTGCCCAGGGATGTGCAGGTTAGGGTGGATTGGCCATGGGAAATAGTCCCATAGTGCCCAGGGATGTGCAGGTTAGGGTGAATTGGCCATGCTGGATTGCCCTTAGCATTCAGAGCAGTGTTGGGGAATGGCTTTGGGTGGGACACCCCTTGGTGGGTCGATGTGGATCTGTTGGGCCGAAGGGCCTATTTCCACACTGTTGGGATTCTGAGTTCCGCTGCTAAAACCTGTTCACCGAAAGCATTTAAGATATCCTGGGTAGATTAGCGACCACCAATCCTTCACAATGGGACGGTTGTAAGTGAAGTCCCTCAGTTAACTGAACAGACGTCAATTGGCACCAATAGTGCTGGGAGAAACTGAGGACTGTATTCCTGATGAAGAGCTTTTGCCATAAACATCGACTCTCCTGCTCCTCGGATGCTGCCTGACTGGCTGTGCTTTTCCAGCAGCACCCTTTTCGTACTAATTGAGGTCGGTGTATAGATCAGCTCCTCTGCCATTGACTGGGGAATGTGATGAACCTTGGAGCATTGTGTTCAGTGTTGGTCACCTTGCTACAGGAAGGATAGTATTAAACTGGAAAGAGTGCAGAAGGAATTTCCCAACAACATCGTGGTAAATCTCTTCTGAACCCTCTCCAGCTCAGTAATGTAACAGGGCGACCAGGACTGGACACAGTATTCCAGAAGGGGCCTCACCAATGTCCTGTACAACCCCAACATGACCGTCCCCAACCCCTACACTCAAAGGGCTGAGCAATGAAGGGAAGCGTGCTAAACTCCTTCCTCCCCATCCTCTTTTCACAAATTCCTCATCCCTTGGAGCTATTCTGGTAAATCCCCATCCCCATCTCAACTCTCCACTCCCCTATCACGTATAAGAGATTATCGCCCTGCGATTATGTGGTGCCTAGAAATAAGATTCCATGTGCATTCTGAATTTCTGAACATTTGTAGACTTCAAACAGCCCTCGCGATTCAGGATGCTTAACTTAACAAAGCTTCCTGTTTAACTGACATGGCTTCATTTTTCAGATGACGCGTGTTTAAAGGAACCTCCAGGCACCTTGCCTTAAGGAGAGTTCACCTTTCACGGCTCCTTTGGCTGTGTGTGTGTACCATATTGTGACCCCGCCTGGCTGCTATTCTGCTGCTGGGGGGGGGGTTGCACCCTACATGTGCAGAGAGTTTCTCGATATTGTCTACTTCATAACTTATCACGGGTTTCATTCGTTTTCAGCTAAATTAGCCCACAGATATGATCAGTTCCTGATGCGTGAATCTTTGCATATTTCTGCCCTTTTTATTGTGAACGGAAAAGAACAAAAAAAAACGCGATTTTAAAACCAAGGATTGCTGCATATTTCTAAGAACACAACACAGCTCGCAGGAACACGTCAGCCAGTGAGCCTAGCTCACCCCCCCCATGCAACCTGAACACAGCTGATCGAACGCCTCCATGTCAGTTACCCACTGCCCCACCTTGTGCACCGCTGCGAGTCACCTCAAGCCTTTACCAAGCTCAAAGAGTGGGCTCCCACAGCCAATTCCTCAAGTTCAAAACCCTCCAGGTAAAATAATTTCCCCTCATCTCGGACCTAAGTGACATCCCCTTGCCTTTATAGTATGACCCTGGTCCTAGAGTCAGGGGAAACATCTGACCTTCATCTACACTAATTTGGGATATCATGGACTGGTTGGACCGAAGGGTCTGTTTCCGTGCTGTACAGCTTTGATCCCTTGAGTCGTCTTGTAAATTGCAATAAGTTCACCTTTCACGGTCAGAAACTCCGGAGAATACGGGTCCAGTTTACCCGACCTTTCTCCACAGGACAGTCCTGCCCTCTAGTGAACAAGTCTTGAGGGACCTTTGGTAAATTGCCTCCATCTCCTTCCTGAGATGGTTCACCCAAAACTGCACACAGTACACCAAGGCCTAATCTAACCAAGCTCCAATATAAATGATTCGGACCTCACCTATTGCTGTACTCCAATCCTCCGGAGGTAGTGACTAACGGTCCATTAGCCTCCCACACAGCTTGCTGCATCTGCAGGTTAGCCTTCAGCGACTTATCGACAAAGTATTGCGTTATGATTGTGAAAAAAATCAAATTCCTAAGACCAGCTAAAGCAAATGTGAGGGGAATCCGTTGAAGGTGGAACAGGGGAAAAGGGACCTCCTGGCACATGTACATGTGAAAGGGACCCCAGCTATTCATAACATTGAACATAGAACATTCCGGCGCAGTACAGGCCCTTCGGCCCTCGATGTAGCGCCGCCCTGTGGAACCATTCTGAAGCCCATCCAACCTACACTATTCCATTCTCGTCCATATGCCCACCCAATGACCATTTAAATGCCCTTAAAGTTGGCGAGTCTACTACTGTTGTAGGCAGGGGGTTCCATTCCCCCACTACTCTGAGTAAAGAACCTACCTCTGACATCTGTCCTATATCTATCACCCCTCAATTTAAAGCTACATCCCTCATGCTAGCCATCACCATCCGAGGTAAAGGTATCTCCCTGTCCACCCTCTGATTATCTTCTGTGTCTTGACTAATACATATATTAATGATTTGGTTGAGGGGACAACAGGTAACATTTCAAAGTTTGCAGACGATACCAAGTTGGGTGGGAGGGTGAGCTGTGACAAGGATGAAGAGGTCCTTCAGCGTGATTCTGGACAGGTTGGGTAAGTCAACCCTCGGAATGCTGCCTGACCTGCTGCGCTTTTCCAGCACCACACTAATCTTGACTCTAATCTCCAGCATCTGCAGTACCCACTTTCGCCTGGGTTGGGTGAGTGGGAAAATCGGTGGCAGATGCAGTAAAATTTGGATAAATCTGAGGTTACTCGCTTTGGAAGCAAAAAACAAGAAAGCAGGTTACTACCTCAATGGGTGTAGGTTGGAGGTAGGGTGTGTGCAGTGGGATCTGGGTGTCCACCCGTCGCTGAGGGTCAGCGCCCAGGTACAGCAGGAGGTAAGGAAGGGTTATGGTGTGTTGGTCTGCGCTGTGAGAGGGTTCGAGTCCAGGAGCAGAGGGATGTGCTGTTGTAGTTATACAGGGCCTTGGGGAGGCCACACCGAGAGGATTGTGGGCGGTTTTGGTCTCCTTTTCTGAGGAAGGATGCTGTTCCCCCTCGAGGGAGGGTTTACCCAGGATGGTTCCGGGGATGGTGGGACTGACGTACGGGGAGAGATTGACCAGGTTAGGATTGTTTTCACTGGGTAATGGGGAGGATCTCATAGAGACTCACAAAACGCTAACAGGACGGGACAGGGTAGGTGCAGGGAGGAGGTTCCCAATGGTGGGTGTGTCCAGAACCGGGGATCACCGCCTGAGGATTCGGGGTGGGCCACTGAGGACAGAGATGAGGGGACATTTCTTCACCCAGAGAGTGGGGAGCCTGTGGGATTCATTCCCATGGGAAGGAGCTGATGCCAAAAGATTGAATGTATTCAAGAGGTGGCTGGATATAACATGGGGGGTGAATGGGGTCAAGGGTTATGGGGAGAAAGCAGGATGAGGTTATTGAGTTGGACGATCAGCCATGATGGTGATGGATGGGGCAGCAGGCTGGAAGGGCTGAATGGCCTCCTCCTGTCCTATCTCCTATGTTTCTATGTTTCTACAATTCTCTGAAAGTGGCTGGGCATAATTAAACAGTTGTTAAGAGGACTTACAGGATCCAAAGGTGTGAAAGTCAGGTGAACTGGCCGTGCTAATTTGCTCATAGTGCTCAGGGATGTGTAGGTTAGGTGCATTAGTCAGGGAGGAGTGTAGAGTAGTCAGGTAGGGGAACGGGTCTGGGTGGGATACTTTTCAGAGGGTTGGTGTGGACCTGTTGGGCTGAATGGTCTGTTTCCACACTGCAGGGATTCTGTGATGATCCTTGGGTTTATAAATAGAGGCATTGAGTGCAAAAGTAGGGAATTGATGCTGTATCTCTACAAGTCATTTCGATATTGCATTCAATTCTGGGGATTTTGTAGAAGGCGGAATGCTGAAGCCCTGGAGAGATTTCAAAGGAGACTTGCTAGAACGATAGCGGGATTGGGGGATTTTAGACACAAGGAAAGATTAGAGAGATTGGGTTTACTCGCCACGGATCAGGGAAGATCATTGAGGTGTTCAAAACTATCAACAATGTTGACAGGGTAAAGAAGGATCTATTCTGCTTGACTTAGTACGTCAGTAACTAGGCCGTTACAATTTTCAAGACTGTCAGCAAGACAGCCAGGAGAGTGAACGAGGAGAACTACGTCTGTTCAGAAAGTTGTTAGGATTTCGAATTCGCTGCCTGGGAGAGTGGGGGAGGCAGAGTCCACTGGAACCTCCGAAAGAGAGCGGGAGTGATGACGTTCGAGGGGTTTGGAGATAGGGCTGGAGATCGGGACCAGCATGAGCGGCTCTTCCAGAGATGGTGGGCTGAATAGCCTCCTCTGAAACCTTCCCTGATTGTGTCATTCCAACTCGGAAGATTGCCAAATAAAAGGACAGGATTTTGCGACATGTCCAGACAGACAACATAAGAGGAAGGCAAGTCCGTGTCAAAATGAAACACTGCAATTCCGCAAAAACCCTGCCAAGCTGAGAAACTGATTTCTCCCCTCGGACAATCGACATCACTTTCATTTCTCATCTTCCTGTTTCTGCTCTGCATTCTTAGCTCGAGGTCGAGTTTTACTTGGGTGGTGATGGGGGGGGAAACGAGGCAGGGTGAATCTAGGGTTTATGAGAACCCAATGAATACAACGAATAAAAAGTAACAATAAAACAGGCTGTTATAATAGCTTCTCATCTGGTCGTACAATCATTCAGCATGGAAGAGGCCCTTCAGCCCATCGAATCCCCAGGGACAAAACGACTGTTAATCTATGCCAGCACCTGGCCGATAGCCTTGAACGTTGTCATGCTCCACGTGCTGATCCAAGTGCTTTTTAAAGGTTGTGCGGTTTCCCAGATAGCGTCCCACTCTGTGGGTGAGAATCGTATTCCTGCCATCACCTCCTGACCTACACTTTAAAAGGATGTTCCCCTACCTGCTCCCTGTCCATGTCCCAGGTAGATGCACACCCTTGCTTCCTGATAAACAAACAGGCCAGCCTCCTGGTTTGTGCTGAAGCAACATTTCTCAGCCCTCTGCAGACGAAGGCAAGGTTGCAGGCGCTGTGTGCTCGGAGCTGTATGGGTCCTAACCTCCTAGGAAGATGAAAGCGACACATCCACATGGTCACTTAATCCTTCCTCGATCCGCTCAGAAAATAGAAGCGGGAGTAGACCATTCAGCCCTTCAAACCTGCTCTGTCCATTCAACATGATCATCCGACTCAGTCCTCTGTTCCGCACGCTCTCCCCCATCCCTTTAGAGTCATACAGAGTGGGAACAGGCCCAAACCGGCCTGCTCAGCTCATTCCAGTTGCCCGCATTTGGTCCATGTCCCTCTCAACCCTCCCATCCAGGCCCCTGTCCAGATTGTTTTGAAATGTTGCTGTTGTACCTGCCTCACCCACTTTCTCTGGCAGCCCATTCCATACACGCGTCACTCTCTGTGTGAAGGGGTTGCCCCTCAGTCTCTTCTGAAATCTTTCCCCTCTCACCCTAAACCTGTGCCCTCTCGTTTCCAGTTCCTCATGACTCGGGAAAAGATGATCTGCATTCACCCTATCAACGCCCCTCATGGTTTCGTACACCTCAATAAGGTCACCCCATCATTCTCCTACAGTCCGAGGGATAAAGTCCTGTCCTGGCCAACCTCTCCCTGTAACTCAGGCCTGCTGGTCCGGGCAACATCCTGGTAAATTTTCTCCGCCCTCTTTCTGGTCTAACTCTGCCTTTCCTATAACAGGGTGGCCAAAATAGTGAGCAATAAACTGCACATTTTAGCCCTCAGAGCTGTATCCGTCCCCTTTGTGAAAATGTTCAATGTTTTAACCTCATCTGCTTGCTGTGGGAGAGAAGCCCACAGGCTCCCTCACTCTCTCCCCATCTCAGTGTGAAATGGTTCAGCTTGGATCCTTCGAGGGCAGTGTTTTAGTTCTTGAGTGTCAAGGGATATCCCAGGCATTCTAGCCCTTCCCCACTTGTCTTAGAGTCAGACAGCCACAGAGATGTACAGCACGGAAACAGACCCTTCGGTCCAACCTGTCCATGCCGACCCGGATATCCCAACCCAATCTAGTCCCACCTGCCAGCACCCGGCCCATATCCCTCCAAACCCTTCCTATTCCTATACCCATCCAAATGCCTCTTAAATGTTGCAATTGTCCCAGCCTCCACCACTTCCTCTGGCAGCTCATTCCATACACGTACCACCCTCTGGGTGAAGAAGTTGACCGTTAAATCCCCTTTAAATCCCCACTCACTCTAAACCTCAGCCCTCTAGTTCTGGACTCCCCTGTCCCAGGGAAAATACCTTGCCTATTTATCCTATCCATGTCCCTCATGCTTTTATAAACCTCGATAAGGCCATCCCTCAGCCTCTTACGTTCCAGGGAAAACAGCCCCAGCCTGTTCAGCCTCTCCCTGTAGCTCAAACCCTCCAACCCTGGCAATATCTTTTCTGAACCCTTTCAAGTTTCACAACACCCTTCCGATAGGGTGGAGACCAGAATTGCACGCAATATTCCAAACATTGGGCCACCGATCAAAGGAGCCACATTTGTTGACCTGTTATAGTCCGTGCGCTGTTTATTCCTTTGCAGCTGGACGTGATTGGTTGATGTGGGCCTGAAGAGCAAGCAGGCAAGAAAGGAGTGGCTGGTCTCCTCCGTTCAACAGCCCAAAGTCCAGATCTATCCTTGAGTTGTACTTAAATCTCCCCTCGCCTGCCGTGCAGGGATCTCAATGTTGTGTCCATCTCGGTGGGGGGGGGGGAGACAGCTTGCGCCCCCTGGTGGACACGTACTGTCACAGGTCACCAGAGGATGGGGCCTCCTCTCCTTGAGTCCTGGGGCAACACTCATCCCTCAGTCACGGAGGTCCCCAGTGCAGGAGACAATGCTTGTTCTCGAAGCCTCCACTCTCCTGCTCCTCGGATGCTGCCTGACCGGCTGTGCTTTTTCCAGCACCACACTCTTCGATTTTGACCTATCCAGCCCGTGCCAGTCAAACGATCCCAATCCCAACTTTCCAGCGCTTGGTCCACGGCTTTGGCCTCACAAGTGCGTATCGAAACGACATGAGCACTTCCACCGTAACCATCCCAGCAGGGAGTGACTTTCCAGATTCCTACCACCCTGAGTGACTTTCTTCATCATCATGTCCCCTCCAAACCTCCTGCCCCTTGACCTTCAATCCACCAATCCATCCCTTCCCGACCCCGGCCACATGATCATCCGACTCAGTCCTCTGTTCCGCACGCTCTCCCCCATCCCTTTAGAGTCATGCAGAGTGGGAACAGGCCCAAACCGGCCTGCTCAGCTCATTCCAGTTGCCCGCATTTGGTCCATGTCCCTCTCAACCGCCGCCTACCCCCTACCCCCCCACAACTCCCCGCTGCCGTCGATGAAACAGCGCAGAATCTTCCAAACCAATACCCCCCCCCTCTTCATCCATGGGACTTTCCCTTTCTTACCATCTTGTGATACGATGATTCATCCCAAACCACTTCCACAATCGAGTTCCACAACCCAGTTCAGTGACTTCAGCTCAGACATGTCATGGCTGCAGCCCTCACTCTATAAAGGAGCAAGCACTGCCATCTCAAACAGCTGGAAGTCAGAGTTAGGAGGTATTAGGATCCCAACAGTGTTGATACAGGCCAGTTGGTCCAACAAGGCCACACGGACCCTCAAAAGAGCATCCCACCCAAACCCATTCCCCGACTCGAGAACTCGGCATTTCAACTGACTAATACATCTAACCTGCACATCCCTGGGCACTATGGGACAATTTCCCATGAACAATCCACCCTAACCTGCACAGCCCTGGGCACTATTGGACAATTTC
>NW_025214633.1:42799-47732 GCF_004010195.1 Chiloscyllium plagiosum | reverse complement strand
CTTCCTCTACCAAATTCGTGATGACTTTCCCTATTCGATTCCTGCCTTTCCAAATGTTGATACATCTTGTCCCTCAGAATTTTTCCCAATTACTTCCCTCCCCCTGCAGTCAGACTATCTGCTCTGTAATTGGACAGGCATATGGACGTACATGGAATAGTGTAGGTGGATGGGCTTCAAATTAGTATGACAGGGCGGCGCAATATCGAAGGCCGAAGGGCCTGTACTGCGTTGTAATGTTCTGTGTTCTATGTAATTACCTGGCCTATCCCTGCTGCCCTTGTTGAACAAAGGAACCACATTCTCTATCTTCCAGTCATTCGGCACTTCACCTGTGGACAGCAGAGTATTACATATATCTGCCTGGGGCCCAGCAACCTCCTTCCTTGCCTTCCAATGCAGCCTGGGATATATTTCATTGGACACTGAGGATTTCCCCACCTTTACACCAGCGAAAACATTTAATACCTCCTCCTTATTGTTCTTAACATGTTCGAGAACTTCAATCCCGACTGAAATGCCGGGAACAATGTCTTTCTCCTGCGTGAATACAGGTGGGAAGTATTCATTGAAGACCTCACCTACCTCCTCTGGCTCCATGCACAGATTGTCCCTTTGGTTTCTAACAGGCCCCACCCTTTCCCCAGTAATCCTCTTACTCTCACTGTACTGGTAAAATACCTTGTGGCTTTTCCTTAACATTATCGGCCAAGGATATTTTGTGACCATTGTTTGTCCCTCATTTTTCAGGACCCCCTTGCAGTCTCTATACTTGTGAATGGCTTCACCTGTTTTTATTGCGTTGTATTCTCTTTATCAAACTCACGATACCACTTGATCAGTATTCGCTGGATTTGCTGCCTTTGCCATTCCATCCTCATGAACACACCGGCCCTGAATTTTCACAGTATCACTTTAAAATGCTCCCATTTTGCAAATAATAACCCAAACGCAGATGGTTCTTCCCAGCCCATGTTTGTCACATCCTGTCCAATGGTCTTGATACTGATAGGAGAGTCAGATGTGAGGGGGACTGACAGGAGACTATGTGGCTGCAGAAGAGATCCCAGGATGGTGTGCTGCCTCCTGTGTGCCAGGGTCAAGGATGTCTCTGAACAATCGCAGAAGATTCGGAACGGAGAGGGTGAACAGCCAGAGACCATTGTGCACATTTGTACGATTGACCAAGATAGACAATGGGATTGGGTCCTGTGAAAGTAGTACAGGGATTTCAGTAAGAGTTTAAAAAGCAGGACCTCAAGGCTAGTCATATCTGGATTACTCCCAGTGCCACGTGCCAGTGAGGATAGACATAGGAAGTTAGGCCGAATGGATGTGTGGCTGAGGAGCTGGTGGAGGGGGCAGGGTTTCCGGTTCTTGGATCATTGGGATCTCCTCTGGGGTAGAGGTGACCTGTAAAAGAGGGGTGGGTTGGACTTGATCCAGAAGGGCACCAGTAACCCTGGATGGAGATTTGCTAGTGTTACCCTGGAAGGATCTAAACTAGTTTGGCAGGGATTTGGGACTCTGAATAAGAAAGGGGCCATTGACCATTCAGGGGAAGATACATCAGCCACCAAGACCAAGTTTCCTATTCAGGATATCCAGGGGTACCGTAAAGGAACAGAAAAGATTTCTGGTTTAACGAGCATTTATTTCAACACATGAGACCTGACTGGTAAGGCAGACGAGCACAGAGCATGGAATGGCTCTGTGGACTGGGATATTATAGCCATAACAGAAACATGGCTGAGAGAAGGGTATGACTGGCAGCTCAGTGTTCCAGGATACAGAAGCTACAGGCGGGATAGAAGGACAAGTAAGTGAAGACGGTGTGCTGCCCTTTTGATAAGGGAGGACATAACAACAGAAGATACTCTTAGAGAGGATACTCTTAAGGGGTTATCAAATGAGGCCACATGATTGGAAGTTATGAACAAAAAGGGGATGGTCAAACTGTTGGGACTGTGTTGTGACCCTCAAACAGCCAGCGGGTATTAGAGGAGCAGATGTGTTGAGAGATGGGCGATAACAGTAGGAATAATAGAGTAGTATTGTTTGGAGATTTTAATTTCCCCTGTATTGACTGGGCCACCCAGAGAGTAAAAGGCGCGTACGGAGTGAAATTTGGCCCAAGAGCATTTCCTAAATCAAGATCTAGACGGCCTAACTCTACTCAGGCGGGTGCAACACTGGACCTCCCCTCCGAAAACGAGGTCAGGCAAGTGACTAAAGTCTCAGTCGGACAGCACTTTGGGTCCAGTGACCACAACTGTCTGAGAATTCACGTAGTTATGGAAAAAACATCGAACAGGTCCACAGACTAAGATGCTAAACTGGAGCAGGGCCAGTTTTCGTGCCATTAGGCAGGATCTAGCAGAGGTCGTTTGGGTGAAGCTAAAAATCACACAACACCTGTTTATACTCCAACTAGATTTGGAAGCGCTATTGATCATTCCAAAAGATGAAATACTTCATCTAAATTTGTTTAATATTACATTCCATGACACTGCTATCGTGTTGCAATAAATTCTGTGCCTTATGACTGTGCTCCACAACCACCGGTGAAGAAGCAACGCTCTGAAATCTCGCGCTTCCAAACAAACCTGCTGGACGTGGTGTTGTGTGACTTTTAACTTTGCCCACCCAAGTCCAACATCTGCATCTCCAAATCATGACTACTATCGATTGGGTGAGTCTGTTTGAATAAAAAGGAACGACTGGCAAATGGGAGGCTTTGAAAAGTGTGATCTCAAGAATCCAGAGTCCCTGTTAGGGTGAAGGGAAAAGCTGGCAGGTTCAGGGATCCCTGGCTGATGAGGGATATTGAGGCTTTACTCAGGAAAAAGAAGATGCAATACATTGGCTTTAAGGTTTCTGTATCTACCTCTTCCAGTCCTAACGACACGATCAATCTTTGGAGACCTCACAATCCTCTCAGGTCCCTGCCACACTCCCGATCTGTAGAACTCATCATCCAATGCCGGTGGATCTCCCGATCCAGTTTCTACAAGACCCACCGTCTGTATAACATCCTCCTGTCATTAACACACACTCTGTCAATGTAATCTCCTCCAGTCTCTCCATCCATCTACTCTTCTCCATAACCTTCTCCAGTTCTGACATCCCAATCTATGTAAATGTCACCCTCCCTTACAACCTTCCCCTTGACCAAACTGTAGGAGCTTACTCATGTTCCCTTTTTTCTGTGAAACTGTCCCCAACCAAAATTGCTGTCCTTATCTCTCAGAAAATCTGTCAGACTCCACACCCTCCAATGCAAAAAAAAAAAACTCCAGAACCTTAGCCTTCCCATGTCTATAAAAATCTTTGGTCTGACTACTCTGCATATGTCTGTTTGTTCTTTCAATTTCTACAACCCACTTTATCTCTGTGATCTGCTCGTAAAGCATTCCTTGTCTGTGTAAACCACTCCATCCTGACGATATCCTTATGCCTGTAAACTGCGCCATCTCTCCCAACCTCCCCATCTTCATGAACATCTGTAGGCTCTACAGCTCTCTGCATTTCTGTAACCTGCTGTGACTCTACGTTCCTCCTTCCTGGTGAAACCACGTCCAATGCCCAGAACCCTCTGAGCCTGCATCATCTGCACCTGATCAGACCATTGCTGTCTCTGTTACCTCTGACATTCCTAGCAACCCTCCCTATTTGTGTCTCTTCCTCCAGATCTCATCCTCTCCAGCTTTCTGAAACAACTGCGTGCCATTGTACCCAGCCCTATATAGAACACAGAACATAGAACAGTAGAGCACACAACAGGCCCTTTTGCCCTCAATGATGTGCCGACCTTTTATCCTACTCTCTGATCAAACTATAATCTACAGACCCGAAATTTTACTATCATCCATGTGCCTATCGAAGAGATAATTAAATATCCCAAATGTAACTGACTCTACTACCACCGCTGCAGTGCATTCCATGCACCCACCACTCTCTGTGTAAAGAAACTACTCTGACAACGCCCCTGAACCTTCCTCCAATCATCTTTAAATTATGATCCCTTCTGATAACCATCTTCACAATGGGGTAATTCTCCGGCTATCCACTCTATCTCAGACTCTTATCATCCCGTGCAGCTCTATCAAGTGACTTATCATCCTCAATGAGAAAAACCCTAGCTCCCTCAGCCTTTCTTCATAAGGCCTGCCCTCCTGTCCAGGCAGCATTCTGATAAATCTCCTCTGCACCCTCTCTGAAGCTTCCACATCTTTACGATAATAAGGCAACCAGAACTGAACATGATATGTTGTGGTTCTGTTCGCCGAGCTCGAAGTTTTTGTTGCAAACGTTTCGTTCCCTGGCTAGGCGACATCATCAGTGCTTGGGGACCTCCTGCGAAGCGCTTCTTTGATGTTTCCTCCGGTGTTTATAGTGGTCTGTCCCTGCCGCTTTCGGTTGTCAGTTTCAGCTGTCCGCTGTGGTGGTTGGTATATTGGGTCCAGGTCGATGTGTTTGCTGATGGGGTTTGTGGATCAATGCCATGCCTCTAGGAATTCCCTGGCTGTTCTCTGTCTGGCTTGCCCTATGATAGCAGTGTTGTCCCAGTCGAATTCATGTTGCTGTTGTCTGCGTGTGTGGCTACTAAGGATAGCTGGTCGTGTCGTTTCGTGGCTAGTTGATGTTCATGTATGCGGATTGTTAGCTGTCTTCCTGTTTGTCCTATATAGTGTTTAGTGCAATCCTTGCATGTTATTTTGTACACTACATTCGTCTTGCTCATGTTAGGTATCGGGTCCTTTGTTCTGGTGAGTTGTTGTCTGAGCGTGGCTGTTAGTTTGTGTGCCGTTATGAGTCCTCGGGGTCTCAGTAGTCTGGCAGTCAGTTCCGAGATGCTCCTGATGTATGGTAGTGTGGCTAGTCCTTTTGGTTGTGATATGTCCTCGTTCCATGGTCTTTCTCTTAGGCATCT
>NW_025214633.1:39663-42026 GCF_004010195.1 Chiloscyllium plagiosum | reverse complement strand
CTTGTCCCAATATACCAACCACTACAGCGGACAGCTGAAACTGACAACCGGTAGCGGCAGGGACAGACCACTATAAACACCGGAGGAAACATCAAAGAAGCGCTTCGCAGGAGGCTCCCAAGCACTGATGATGTCGCCTAGCCAGGGGACGAAACTTTTGCAACAAAAACTTCCAGCTCGGCGAACAGAACCACAACAACGAGCACCTGAGCTACAAATCTTCGCACAAACTTTGAACATGATATTCCAAGTGTGGTCTAACGAGGGGTCTATACAGCTGCAGCATAACTTTGTGACTCTTAAACTCAATCTCCCTGCTAATGAAAGCCAACACACCATACACCTTCTCAAAACCCCTATCAACTTGGTTGGCAACTTTGAGGGATCCATGGATTGAACCCCAAGATCCCGCTGTTCCTCGACACTCACCAAGAATCCTGCTTTTAACCTTGTCAAGGTTTTCTGTGAAATCCTTCCAATCGTAAACCCTCCCAATTTTGGTAACTTCCTCCAGTGCCTACAACACTCCAGAGCTGTGAAATCTCTTCACGTCCCTACAATTCTCCTTAGCTCTGTAACCTCCTTTATTAGCATCAACACTCAAAATTCCTGAAGCCTCCTTTTACCACTGCAATATTCCTGATATCTGCATTACCCTCCTGTCCTGGTTTCCCTCCCTGTCCACGTAACCTCCACCATCCTCCAGTGGCCTTCTGGGTAACTTTGCAGAGGAAGGAAGAGTTGTAGAGTCCAGGCCATGTTACGGAGGTAGGAAGGGCTGCCGAACCTGGTGGTACAAATGTAGGAAGGGACGTGGATCCTGCAGGAGGTTAGAGTTAGCAAGATTTATAGAACCTGCAGGATGGGACCAAGTTAGAATGGGTTGTGGAAACTGAAGGATGTTCCAGTTTTAATGATGGATTTTATATTTGATTGGACCACTGTCCAATCTTGTTGACCTAAGTTTGGAGATTTTTATCAGAATGGCTGAACACAGCTTCAGGTTCCCAGGCTGGGAGATGTGAGTTCAGTTGTGAATCTTTTTATCCATTCTGTCTGTGTGCCTGACACTGGCCTGGTGCTGCTCATGTGCCCTCCAGATCTGCATGACAGACCAGAGCTCATCTCAACAAAGCCTTCGATTGAAATGATTTTTTTCCATTATATTTCAGCGGCAGTTTCACGAGACGCAAGAATTGGAGAGTTTTGATTTTGAGAGAATGAAACCTTTATCATTGCAAAATGGGAAGACTTCAAAAATTAGATAACGAGAGTCCAGAGACAGTATACAGTATTCCTGTTAGGGTGAAGGAAAGGCTTATAGTTCCAGGAAATGTTGGAATACTAGAGAAATTGATGTTTTGGTTAGGAAAAAGAAGGAAACAAGTACATATAGGAGAAATCCAGTGAATCCTTAGAGTATAAAGCGGACAGGGGATAGCGTTGGCAAATAGGGTGAAGGAGAATCCAAAGGGATTTTATGCATACACATAAATGACGAAAGGGTAGAAACTTTATTTGTTCTAAACAAAAGCATAATTTAAGCTTTCCCACAATTTCCTGTCACAACCCTATTCACTGATGTACACTTTCAGTTAATCGCTGTCCCATTCTGTTCCTTTCTGCTTTTCTTCAGCCACATCCTCATGGTGTTCCGAAACTTCACCTTTTTTATTGGGATTTGGAAAGCTCCTTTCTCCTGCACCCTGTTCATGCATCCTCTCTGTCAGCTTTAAGCCCTGTCCATAAACCTACCGACATGATAGGACGGGACACTGCTCCCAGCACGGTTCCAGTGGATTATTTTTTAAAGTCAGGTATGGGATGTGGGTGTCTCTGGCTGACCAGCCTTTCTTGCCCAGTCCTTGCTGCCCTTGAGCTGAGTAGCTTGCTCGGCCATTTCAGAGGGTCATTGAGAGGCAGACACTTTGCTGTCGGTACGTCGTGCAGACCACGTGAAGATTGGCAGATGTCCTTCTCGAAAGTACAAGTATTTGGATGTTTTGTACATCAGCAATGGTTTCATACTTATTTGTGGATTGTTCATTACTATTTTTAAAATTGTTGGTTTCTGATTTCTCCATTTCTGATGGAGGGATTCAAACCTGCCTCCCCTGAGCAGTAGATGAGGCATGGGATACATTCGCTAGCAATAATACCACTAGGCAATCACTTCGCCTAATCACTGGTTGCTCATCCCTGAACACTGATACCAGTGCATCATGAAGGTAAACCCGTTCTTCCGACCCAATTGTATGGGTCTGACATCTTTCAGCACTCTGGTGGTATCACTCAGTATCTCTCCATGTGTTATCCCTCACTGTGTGAGTCTAATTCCTGCCTCTGTCAGTCTCTCTCTCTCT
>NW_025214633.1:36928-38913 GCF_004010195.1 Chiloscyllium plagiosum | reverse complement strand
ATGCGCCAACCTGTGGAACCAATCTGAAGCCCATCTAACCAACACGATTCCAATTCTGTCCAATGACCATTTAAATACCCTTAAAGTTGGCGAGTCCACTGCTGTCGCAGGCAGTGCGTTCCACGCCCCTACCACTCTGAGTGAAGAAACTACCTCTGGCATTTGTCCTATATCTATCACCCATCAATTTAAAGCTATCTCCCCTCGTGTTAGGCATCGCCATCCGAAGGAAAAGTTCTCACTGTCCAACCCATCTAACCCTCTGATTATCTTATTCGTCTCAGTAGTAGGCCTGAAAACATCTTCTCTTGAAGAAAAACAGCTTCAAGTTCCTCAGACATTTTCGTAAGACACTCCCTCCATACCAGATGACATCCTAGTAAATCTTCTCTGAACCCTTTGCAAAGCTTACATATTTTTGCTGTAATGTGATGACCTAAACTGTACCAACGCTCCAAATGATGTAGCACCAGAGTTTTGTCCAGCTGCAGCATGAATCTCATGGTTCCGAAACTCAATCCCTCTACCAGTAAAAGCTCATACACTGAATGCGTTCTTAACAACCCTATCAGCCTGGGTGGCAACTTTCAACGATCTATGTACATGTACACAGAGATCTCTCTGTTCATCTACACTACCAAGAATCTTATCACTAGACTAGTACTCTGTGTTCCTGTTACTCTTTCCAAAATGAATGACATCACACTTTTCCACATTAAAATCCATTTGTGAACTCTAGGTCTAGCTCTGCAGCTGATCTATGCCTCTCTGTAACCGACAGCATCCTTCGTCACTCTCCACAACTTTACCGACCTTAGTGTCATCCGCAAATTTACTAACCCATTATTCAATGCCCTCATCCAGGTCATTTGTATAAATGTCAAGCAACACTAGACCCAAAACTGATTCTGGCGTAACCAACTAGTAACTGAACTCCAGGATGAGTATTTCCCATGAAACACTACTCTGTCTTCTTTCAGCGAGCTAATGTCTGATCCAAACTGCAATCCCATGTCTCCGTATTGTTTGCAATAGCCTACCGTGGGGAACCGTAACACACGCCTTACTATAATCCATATACACCACGTCAACTGGTTTACCCTCATCCACCCTCAATAAGGTTTGTGAGGCACGGCCTGCTCTTCACAAGGCCGTGTTGACTATCCCTAATCAACTTATTCATCTCCAGATGATTATAAATCCTATCCCTTGCAAGCCTTTCCAACGCTTTACCCAGAATTGAAGTAAGGCTCACAGCTCTCGAATTAGCAGGGTTTTCTCTACTCTCCTCCTTGGACAAGGGGACAACATTTTCTATCCTCCAGCCTTCTGGTACTATCTCTAGACAAAGACGGCGTAAAGATCAAAGCCAAAGGCTCGGCAATCTCCTTCCTGGCTTCCCAGAGAATCCGAGGATAAATCCCATCCGGTCCAGACGACTTACCTATTTTCACACTTTGCAAAATTGCGAACACATCCTCATTCTGCAGTTCAATCCCATTTTTTTAAGGAATCCACTGCCCTGGTGTAAAGACGTGGGTTAATCAACTTATCTGTATCCCTCATGGTTTTATCAGCCTTTGCAAGGTCACCCCTCAGCCACCGACGCCCAATGGAAATACGAAGGACAATGATATAATTATTTATGCTCGTCTCCCTGCCACTTCTTTGCCACAATGTTCTGGGATACACCTGTTCAGGACCTGGGGTTTTCTTAATCTTTGTGTTTTAAGACCTCCAGCACAACCTCTTCTGTAATAGGGACTCTTTACAAGCCATCACTGTTTCTTTCCATTGGTGTACTAGTCTTTGTCTATAATATGTTCTGACATCCTGGGGTTTTCTTAATCTTTGTGTTTTAAGACCTCCAGCACAACCTCTTCTGTAATAGGGACTCTTTACAAGCCATCACTGTTTCTTTCCATTGGTGTACTAGTCTTTGTCTATAATATGTTCTGACATGAAATATTCATTTGGCTCTCGCC
>NW_025214633.1:23415-33856 GCF_004010195.1 Chiloscyllium plagiosum | reverse complement strand
TGGTAGTTGCAGTCCTGTGCTATAACATGGTAGTTGCAGTCCCGTGCTATAACACGGTTATTGCATTCCCGCGCTATAACAAAGTAGTTGCAGTCCTGCGCTATAACGCGGTAGTTGCATACCTGCGCTATAACGCCGTAGTTGCATTCCCGCGCTATAACACGGTAGTTGTGTTCCCGCGCTATAACACGGTAGTTGTGTTCCCGCGCTATAACGCGGTAGTTGCATTCCCGTGCTATAACGCGGTAGTTGCATTCCCGCGCTATAACACGGTAGTTGTGTTCCCGCGCTATAACACGGTAGTTGTGTTCCCGCGCTATAACACGGTAGTTGTGTTCCCGCGCTATAATGCGGTAGTTGCATTCCCGTGCTATAACGCGGTAGTTGCATTCCCGCGCTATAACGCGATTGTTGCAGTCCCACGCTATAACGCAGTAGTTGCATTCCCACGCTATAACGCGTTAGTTGCAGTCCCGCGATGTAACGCGGTAGTTGCATTCCCGCGCTATAACACAGTAGTTTCAGTCCCTCGCTATAACGCGATTGTTGCAGTCCCATGCTATAACGCGGTAGTTGCATTCCCACGCTATAACACGGTAGTTGCAATCCCACGCTATAACGCGGTCGTTGCAGTCCCGCGATGCAAAGCGGTTGTTGCATTCCCTCGCTATAACGCGGTAGTTGCATTCCCGTGGTATAACACGGTAGTTGCATTCCCATGCCATAACACGGTAGTTACAGACCCACGCTATCACACGGTAGTTGCAGTCCCGTGCTATAACGCGGTAGTTGCATTCCCACACTATAACGCAGTAGTTGCAATCCCGCGCTATAACGCGGTCGTTGCAGTCCCGTGGTATAACACGGTAGTTGCAGCCCCATGCTATAATGCGGTAGTTGCATTCCCGCGCTATAACACAGTAGTTTCAGTCCCTCGCTATAACGCGATTGTTGCAGTCCCACGCTATAACGCGGTAGTTGCATTCCCACGCTATAACACAGTAGTTACATTCCTGCGCTATAAAGTCGTAGTTGCATTCCCACGCTATAACCCAGGAGTTGCAGTCCCGTGCTATNNNAACGCGGTAGTTGCATTCCCGCGCTATAACACAGTAGTTGCAATCCTGCGCTATAACGCGGTAGTTGCATTCCCCTGCTATAACACAGTAGTTACATTCCTGCGCTATAAAGTCGTAGTTGCATTCCCACGCTATAACCCAGGAGTTGCAGTCCCGTGCTATAACCCAGGAGTTGCAGTCCCGTGCTATTACACGTTAGTTTCAGTCCCTCGCTATAACACGGTAGTTGCATTCCCAAGCTATAACACGGTAGTTGCATTCCCGCGCTATAATGCGGTAGTTGCATTCCCCTGCTATAACACAGTAGTTACATTCCTGCGCTATAACGTGGTAGTTGCATTCCCACGCTATAACCCAGGAGTTGCAGTCCCGTGCTATAACCCAGGAGTTGCAGTCCCGTGCTATTACACGTTAGTTTCAGTCCCTCGCTATAACACGGTAGTTGCATTCCCAAGCTATAACGCGGTAGTTGCATTCCCACGCTATGATGCAGTAGTTGCATTCCCCTGCTATAACACAGTAGTTACATTCCCGCGCTATAACACGATTGTTGCAGTCCTGCGCTACAACGCGGTAGTTGCATTCCCGCGCTATAACACAGTAATTTCAGTCCCTCGCTATAACGCGATTGTTGCAGTCCCATGCTATAACGCGGTAGTTGCATTCCCACGCTATAACGCAGTAGTTTCAGTCCCTCGCTATAACGCGGTAGTTGCAGTCCCACGCTATAATGCAGTAGTTGCATTCCCGCGCTATAACGCGGTAGTTGCAGTCCCGCGCTATCACGCGGTAGTTGCATTCCCACGCTATAACACGGTAGTTGCAATCCTGCGCTATAACGCAGTATTTGCATTCCCGCGCTATAACGCGTTAGTTGCATTCCCCTGCTATAACACAGTAGTGTCAGTCCCTCGCTATAACGCGGTAGTTGCAGTCCCACGCTATAATGCAGTAGTTGCATTCCCACGCTATAACGCGGTAGTTGCAGTCCCGCGCTATCACGCGGTAGTTGCAGTTCCGTGCTCTAACACGGTAGTTGCATTCCCACGCTATAACACGGTAGTTGCAATCCCGCGCTATAACACAGTATTTGCATTCCCGCGCTATAACGCGGTAGTTGCATTCCCCTGCTATAACACAGTAGTTACATTCCTGCGCTATAACGTGGTAGTTGCATTCCCACGCTATAACCCAGGAGTTGCAGTCCCGTGCTATTACATGTTAGTTTCAGTCCCTCGCTATAACACGGTAGTTGCATTCCCAAGCTATAACGCGGTAGTTGCATTCCCACGCTATAACGCGGTTGTTGCATTCCCACGCTATAATGCGGTAGTTGCATTCCCCTGCTATAACACAGTAGTTACATTCCTCCGCTATAACGTGGTAGTTGCAGTCCTGTGCTATAACATGGTAGTTGCAGTCCCGTGCTATAACACGGTTATTGCATTCCCGCGCTATAACAAAGTAGTTGCAGTCCTGCGCTATAACGCGGTAGTTGCATACCTGCGCTATAACGCCGTAGTTGCATTCCCGCGCTATAACACGGTAGTTGTGTTCCCGCGCTATAACGCGGTAGTTGCATTCCCGTGCTATAACGCGGTAGTTGCATTCCCGCGCTATCACGCGGTAGTTGCATTCCCGCGCTATCACGCGGTAGTTGCATTCCCGCGCTATCACGCGGTAGTTGCATTCCCGCGCTATCACGCGGTAGTTGCATTCCCGCGCTATCACGCGGTAGTTGCATTCCCGCGCTATCACGCGGTAGTTGCATTCCCGCGCTATCACGCGGTAGTTGCATTCCCGCGCTATCACGCGGTAGTTGCATTCCCGCGCTATCACGCGGTAGTTGCATTCCCGCGCTATCACGCGGTAGTTGCATTCCCGCGCTATCACGCGGTAGTTGCATTCCCGCGCTATCACGCGGTAGTTGCATTCCCGCGCTATCACGCGGTAGTTGCATTCCCGCGCTATAGCGCGATTGTTGCAGTCCCACGCTATAACGCGGTAGTTGCATTCCCACGCTATAACGCGATAGTTGCAGTCCCGCGATGTAACGCGGTCGTTGCATTCCCGCGATGCAAAGCGGTTGTTGCATTCCCGCGCTATAATGCGGTAGTTGCATTCCCGTGGTATAACACGGTAGTTGCCGTCCGACGCTATCACACGGTAGTTGCAGTCCCGCGCTATCACGCGGTAGTTGCATCCCCGCGCTTTAACGCGGTTGTTGCATTCCCGTGCTATAACACGGTAGTTGCAGTCCCGTGCTATAACACGGTAGTTACAGTCCCACGCTATCACGCATTAGTTTCAGTCCCACACTATAACGCGGTGGTTGCAATCCCACGCTATAACACGGTAGTTGCATTCCCGTGCTATAACGCGGTAGTTGCATTCCCGCGCTATAACACGGTAGTTTCAGTCCCGTGCTATAACACAGTAATTGCGTTCCCGTGCTATAACACAGTAGTTGCAGTCCTGTTCTATAACGCAGTAGTTGCATTCCCTCTCTATAACGCGGTAGTTGCAGTCCCGTGCTATAACATGGTAGTTGCAGTCCCGCGCTATAACGCAGTTGTTGCATTCCCACACTATAACGCAGTTGTTGCATTCCCACACTATAACACAGTAGTTGCCGTCCCATGCTATAACACAGTAGTTGCAGTCCCGCGCTATAACACAGTAGTTGCAGTCCTGCGCTATAAAGCGGTTGTTGCATTCCCGTGCTGTAACGCGGTAGTTGCAGTCACACGCAATAACGTGGTTGTTGCATTCCCGCGATATAACACAGTGGTTGCAGTCCCATGCTATAACACAGTAGTTTCAGTCCCGCGCGATAACACAGTAGTTTCAGACCTGCACTATAAAGCGAACGTTGCATTCCCGTGCTGCAACGCGGTAGTTGCAGTCACACACTATAACGCGGTAGTTGCATTCCCGTTCTATAACACGGTAGTTGCATTCCCGCGCTATAACGCGGTAGTTGCATTCCCGTGCTATAACACGGTAGTTGCAATCCCGCGCTATAACGCGGTAGTTGCAGTCCCACGCAATAATGCGGTAGTTGCATTCCCACGCTATAACGCGGTAGTTGCATTCCCACGCTATAACGCGGTAGTTGCAGTCCCACGCAATAACGCGGTAGTTGCAATCCCGCGCTATAACGCGGTAGTTGCAGTCCCACGCAATAACGCGGTAGTTGCATTCCCACGCTATAACGCGGTAGTTGCAGTCCCGCGATGTAACGCGGTAGTTGCATTCCCACGCTATAACACAGTAGTTGCAATCCCGTGCTATAACGCGGTAGTTGCATTCCCACGCTATAACACAGTAGTTTCAAACCCGCGATGTAACGCGGTAGTTGCAGTCCCGCGATGTAACGCGGTAGTTGCATTCCCGCGCTATAACACAATAGTTGCAATCCCGCGCTATAACACAATAGTTGCAATCCCGCGCTATAACACAATAGTTGCATTCCCGCGCTATACACAGTAGTTACAGTCCGTTGCTATCACGCTGTAGTTGCATTCCAGTGCTAAAACACATTAGTTGCAGTCCCAGACTATAACGCGGTAGTTGCATTCCCGCGCTGTAACACAGTAGTTGCAATCCCGCGCTATAATGCGGTAGTTGCATTCCCAAGCTATAACGCGGTAGTTGCATTCCCACGCTATAATGCGGTAGTTGCATTCCCCTGCTATAACACAGTAGTTACATTCCTCCGCTATAACGTGGTAGTTGCAGTCGCATGCTATAACGTGGTAGTTGCAGTCCTGTGCTATAACATGGTAGTTGCAGTCCTGTGCTATAACATGGTAGTTGCAGTCCCGTGCTATAACACGGTTATTGCATTCCCGCGCTATAACAAAGTAGTTGCAGTCCTGCGCTATAACGCGGTAGTTGCATACCTGCGCTATAACGCCGTAGTTGCATTCCCGCGCTATAACACGGTAGTTGTGTTCCCGCGCTATAACGCGGTAGTTGCATTCCCGTGCAATAACACAGTAGTTGCATTTGCACGCTATAACGTGGTAGTTGTAGTCCCGCGCTAAAACGCGGTAGTTGCATTCCCGTGCTATAACGCGGTAGTTTCATTCCTGCGCTATAACACGGTAGTTGCAATCCCATTCTATAACACGGTAGTTGCAATCCCATTCTATAACACGGTAGTTGCATTCCCGTGCTATAACACGGTAGTTGCATTCCCGTGCTATAACGCGGTAGTTGCATTCCCGTGCTATAACACGGTAGTTGCAGTCCCGCGCTATAACACAGTAGTTGCATTCCCGCGCTATCACACGGTAGTTGCATTCTCGTGCTATAACGCGGTAGTTGCATTCCCGCGCTATAACGCGGTAGTTGCAGTCCGGTGCTATAACGCGGTAGTTGCAGTCCCGCGCTGTAACGCTGTAGTTGCATTCGCCTACTATAACACAGTTGTTGCATTCCTGTACTATAACACGGTTGTTGCATTCTTGCGCTATAACGCGGTGGTTGCATTCCTGCGCTATAATACGGTTTTTGCAGTCCCCGTGCTATAACACGGTAGTTTCAGTCCCGCGCTATAACACAGTAATTGCGTTTCCGTGCTATAACACAGTAATTGCGTTCCCGTGCTATAATACAGTAGTTGCATTCCCGCGCTATAACGCGGTAGTTGCATTCCCGCGCTATAACGCGGTAGTTGCATTCCCGAGCTATAACACAGTAGTATCAGTCTCTCGCTATAACACGGTAGTTGCATTCCCACGCTATAATGCGGTAGTTGCAGTCCTGCGATGTAACGCGGTAGTAGCATTCCCGCGCTATAACACAGTAGTTGCATTCCCGCGCTATAACGCGGTAGTTGCATTCCCGCGCTATAACACAGTAGTTTCAGTCCCTCGCTATAACACGGTAGTTGCATACCTGCGCTATAACGCCGTAGTTGCATTCCCGCGCTATAACGCGGTAGTTGCATTCCCGTGCAATAACACAGTAGTTGCGTTCGCACGCTATAACGCGGTAGTTGTAGTCCCGCGCTAAAACGCAGTAGTTGCAGTCCCGTGCTATAATGCGGTAGTTTCATTCCTGCGCTATAACACGGTAGTTGCAATCCCATTCTATAACACGGTAGTTGCATTCCCGTGCTATAACGCGGTAGTTGCATTCCCGCGCTATAACACGATTGTTGCAGTCCCGCGCTATAATGTGGTAGTTGCATTCCCATGCTATAACACAGTAGTTTCAGTCCTTCGCTATAACGCAATTGTTGCAGTCTCACGCTATAACATGGTAGTTGCATTCCCACGCTATAACGCGATAGTTGCAGTCCCGCGATGTAACGCGATAGTTGCAGTCCCGCGATGTAACGCGGTAGTTGCATTCCCACACTATAACGCGGTAGTGCAGTCCCGCACTATAACGCGGTAGTTGCAGTCCCGCGCTATAACGCTGTAGTTGCATTCGCGTACTATAACACAGTTGTTGCATTCGCGTACTATAACACATTTGATGCATTCCTGTACTATAACACGGTTGTTGCATTCTTGCGCTATAACGCGGTGGTTGCATTCCTGCGCTATAATACGGTTTTTGCAGTCCCCGTGCTATAACACGGTAGTTTCAGTCCCGCGCTATAACACAGTAATTGCGTTTCCGTGCTATAACACAGTAATTGCGTTCCCGTGCTATAATACAGTAGTTGCATTCCCGCGCTATAACGCGGTAGTTGCATTCCCGCGCTATAACGCGGTAGTTGCATTCCTGCGCTATAACACGGTAGTTGCAATCCCATTCTATAACACGGTAGTTGCATTCCCGCGCTATAACACGATTGTTGCAGTCCCGCGCTATAATGCGGTAGTTGCATTCCCATGCTATAACACAGTAGTTTCAGTCCTTCGCTATAACGCATTTGTTGCAGTCCCACGCTATAACATGGTAGTTGCATTCCCACGCTATAACGCGATAGTTGCAGTCCCGCGATGTAACGCGGTAGTTGCATTCCCGCGCTATAACACAGTAGTTTCAGTCCCTCGCTATAACGCGATTGTTGCAGTCCCATGCTATAACGCCGTAGTTGCATTCCCACGCTATAACGCGGTCGTTGCAGTCCCGCGATGCAAAGCGGTTGTTGCATTCCCGCGCTATAACGCGGTAGTTGCATTCCTGTGGTATAACACGGTAGTTGCAATCCCATGCTATAACACGGTAGTTGCAGTCCCACGCTATAACGCGGTAGTTGCATTCCCGCGCTATAACGCGGTAGTTGCATTCCCGCGCTATAACGCGGTAGTTGCAATCCCGCATTATAACACAGTAGTTGCATTCCCGCGCTATAACGAGGTAGTTGCAATCCCGCGCTATAACGAGGTAGTTGCAATCCCGCGCTATAACGCGGTAGTTGCAGTCCCATGCTATAACGGGGTAGTTGCAGTCCCATGCTATTACGCGGTAGTTGCAGTACCGTGCTATAACACGGTAGTTACAGTCCCACGCTAACACACGGTAGTTGCAGTCCCGCGATGTAACGCGGTAGTTGCATTCCCATGCTATAACACAGTAGTTTCAGTCCCCCGCTATAACGCGGTTGTTGCAGTCCCACGCTATAACGCGGTAGTTGCATTCCCATGCTATAACGCGATAGTTGCAGTCCCGCGATGTAACGCGGTAGTTGCATTCCCGCGCTATAACACAGTAGTTTCAGTCCCTCGCTATAACGCGATTGTTGCAGTCCCACGCTATAACACGGTAGTTGCAATCCCACGCTATAACGCGGTCGTTGCAGTCCCGCGATGCAAAGCGGTAGTTGCATTCCCGCGCTATAACGCGGTTGTTGCATTCCCGTGGTATAACACGGTAGTTGCAGTCCCGTGCTATAACACGGTAGTTACAGTCCCACGCTATCACGCATTAGTTGCAGTCCCACACTATAACGCGGTGGTTGCAATCCCACGCTATAACACGGTACTTGCATTCCCGTGCTATAACGCGGTAGTTGCATTCCTGCGCTATAACGCGATAGTTGCATTCCCGCGATGCAAAGCGGTTGTTGCATTCCCACGCTATAACGCGGTTGTTGCATTCCCGTGCTATAACACGGTAGTTGCAGTCCTGTGCTATAACACGGTAGTTACAGTCCCACGCTATCAAGCATTAGTTGCAGTCCCACACTATAACGCGGTAGTTGCAGTCCCACGCTATAACACGGTAATTGCATTCCCGTGCTATAACATTGTAGTTGCAGTCCCATGTTATCACGCGGTAGTTGCAGTCCCGCGCTATCACGCGGTGGTTGCAGTCCCGTGCTATAACACGGTAGTTGCATTCCCGCGCTATAACGCAGTAGTTGCATTCCCGCGCTATAAAGCGGTAGTTGCAATCCCGCACTATAACACGGTAGTTGCATTCCCATGCTATAACGGGGTAGTTGCAGTCCCATGCTATAACACGGTTGTTGCATTCCCGTACTATAACACGGTTGTTGCATTCCCGTACTATAACACGGTTGTTGCATTCCTGCGCTATAATGCGGTAGTTGCATTCCCGCGCTATAACACGGTTTTTGCAGTCCCGTGCTATAACACAGTAATTGCGTTCCCGTGCTATAACACAGTAGTTGCAGTCCTGTTCTATAATGCAGTAGTTGCATTCCCTCTCTATAACGCGGTAGTTGCAGTCCCGTGCTATAACATGATAGTTGCAGTCCCGCGCTATAACGCGGTTGTTGCATTCCCACACTATAACACAGTAGTTGCAGTCCCATGCTATAACACAGTAGTTTCAGTCCCGCGCGATAACACAGTAGTTGCAGACCTGCACTATAAAGCGGACGTTGCATTCCCGTGCTGTAACGCGGTAGTTGCAGTCGCACACTATAACGCAGTAGTTGCATTCCCGGGCTATAACGTGGTAGTTGCAATCCCGCGCTATAACGTGGTAGTTGCATTCCCGCGCTATAACGCGGTAGTTGCAGTCCCACGCAATAACGCGGTAGTTGCATTCCCACGCTATAACGCGGTAGTTGCAGTCCCTCACTATAACGCGGTAGTTGCAGTGCCGCGCTATAACGTGGTAGTTGCAATCCCGCGCTATAACGCGGTAGTTGCAATCCCGCGCTATAACGCGGTAGTTGCAGTCCCACGCAATAACGCGGTAGTTGCATTTCCACGCTATAACGCGGTAGTTGCAGTCGCTCACTATAACGCGGTAGTTGCAGTGCCGCGCTATAACGTGGTTGTTGCATTCCCGCGCTATAAAGCGGTAGTTGCAATCCCGCACTATAACACGGTAGTTGCATTCCCGCGCTATAACGAGGTAGTTGCAATCCCGCGCTATAACGTGGTAGTTGCAGTCCCATGCTATAACAGGGTAGTTGCAGTCCCATGCTATTACGCGGTAGTTGCAGTGCCGCGCTATAACGTGGTTGTTGCATTCCCACACTATAACGCGGTAGTTTCAGTCCCACGCAATAACACGGTAGTTGCATTCCCGCGCTATAGCGCAGTTGTTGCATTCCCATGCTATAATGCGGTAGTTGCAGTCCCACGCTATAACGCGGTAGTAGCAGTCCCGCGCTATAACGCGGTAGTTGCAGTCCCGCGCTATAACGCGGTAGTAGCAGTCCCACGCAATAACGCGGTAGTTGCATTCCCGCGCTATAGCGCAGTTGTTGCATTCCCACGCTATAATGCGGTAGTTGCAGTCCCACGCTATAATGCGGTAGTTGCAGTCCCACGCTATAACGCGGTAGTAGCAGTCCCGCGCTATAACACGGTAGTTGCAGTCCCGCGCTATAACGCGGTAGTTGCATTCCCGTGCTAAAACACATTAGTTGCAGTCCCAGACTATAACGCGGTAGTAGCAGTCCCGCGCTATAACACAGTAGTTGCAGTCCCGCGCAATAACGCGGTAGTTGCATTCCCGCGCTGTAACACAGTAGTTGCAATCCCGCGCTATAACGTGGTAGTTGCATTCCCGCGCTATAACACAGTAGTTGCAATCCCGCGCTATAATGCGCTAGTTGCAATCCCGCGCTATAACACAGTAGTTGCAATCCCGCGCTATAATGCGCTAGTTGCAATCCCGCGCTATAACGCAGTTGTTGCATTCCCGCGCTATAACACAGTAGTTGCAATCCCGCGCTATAATGCGCTAGTTGCAATCCCGCGCTATAACGCGGTAGTTGCATTCCCACGCTATAAAGCGGTAGTTGCAGTCCCGCACTATAACGCGTAAGTTGCAGTCCCGCGCTATAACGCTGTAGTTGTATTCCCGTACTATAACACGGGTGTTGCATTACCGTGCTATAACACTGTTGTTGCATTCCTGCGCTATAACGCGGTAGTTGCAGTCCCGCGCTATAACGCGGTAGTTGCATTCCC
>NW_025214633.1:11378-23401 GCF_004010195.1 Chiloscyllium plagiosum | reverse complement strand
CTCACTATAACGCGGTAGTTGCAGTGCCGCGCTATAACGTGGTTGTTGCATTCCCACACTATAACGAGGTAGTTGCAGTCCCTCACTATAACGCGGTAGTTGCAGTGCCGCGCTATAACGTGGTTGTTGCATTCCCGCGCTATAAAGCGGTAGTTGCAATCCCGCACTATAACACGGTAGTTGCATTCCCGCGCTGTAATACGGTTTTTGCAGTCCTGTGCTATAACACGGTAGTTTCAGTCCCGCGCTATAACACAGTAATTGCGTTCCCGTGCTATAACACAGTAGTTGCAGTCCCGTGCTATAACGCAGTAGTTGCATTCCTGCGCTATAACGGGGTAGTTGCAGTCCAGTGCTATAACGCGGTAGTGGCATTCCCACGCTATAACGCGGTAGTGGCATTCCCACGCTATAACGCGGTAGTTGCAGTCTCACGCTATAACGCGGTTTTTCATTCCTGCGCTATAACGCCGTAGTTGCATTCCCGCGCTATAACGCAGTTGTTGCATTCCCACACTATAACGAGGTAGTTGCAGTCCCTCACTATAACGCGGTTGTTGCATTCCCACGCTATAATGCGGTAGTTGCATTCCCGTGCTATAATGCGGTAGTTGCATTCCTGCGCTATAACTTGGTAGTTGCAATCCCGTTCTATAACGCAGTAGTTGCATTCCCGTGCTATAATGCGGTAGTTGCTGTTTCACGCTATAACGCGGTAGTTGCATTCCCACGCTATAACGCAGTAGTTGCAGTCCTGCGCTGTAACGCGGTCGTTGCAGTCCAGTGCTGTAATGCAGTAGTTGCATTCGCACCCTATAACACGGTAGTTGCAGTCCTGCGCTATAACACGGTAGTTGCAGTCCCGTGCTATTACACGTTAGTTTCAGTCCCTCGCTATTACACGTTAGTTTCAGTCCCACACTATAACGCGATTGTTGCATTCCCACGCTATAATGCGGTAGTGGCATTCACACGGTATAACGCGGTAGTTGCAGTCTCACGCTATAACGCGGTTGTTGCATTCCTGCGCTATAACGCCGTAGTTGCATTCCCACGCTATAACACGGTTGTTGCAGTCCCGTGCTATAACACGGTAGTTTCAGTCCCGCGCTATAACGCGGTAGTTGCAGTCGCGCGCTATAACACCGTAATTGCATTCCCGTGCTATAACACAGTAGTTGCATTCGCACGCTATAACGCGGTAGTTGCAGACCCACGCTATAACAAAGTAGTTGCAGTCCTGCGTTATAAAGCGCTCGTTGCATTCCCGTGCTGTAACACGGTAGTTGCATTCCCGTGCTGTAACACGGTAGTTGCATTCCCGTGCTGTAACACGGTAGTTGCAGTCCCGTGCTATAAAGCGGTAGTTGCGTTCCCACACTATCACGCGGTAGTTGCATTCCCGTGCTATAACGCGGTAGTTGCAATCCCGTGCTATAATGCGGTCGTTGCAGTCCAGTGCTATAACGCTGTAGTTGCATTCGCACGCTATAACACGGTAGTTGCAGTCCTGCGCTATAACGCAGTAGTTGCAGTCCCACGCTATAACGCGGTAGTTGCATTCCCACGCTATAACATGGTAGTTGCATTCCCACGCTATAATGCAGTAGTTGCATTCTCGCACTATAACGCGGTAGCATTCCCGCGCTATAACGCGGTAGTTGCAGTCCCGCGCTATAACGCGGTAGTTGCATTCCCGTGCTATAACACGGTTGTTGCATTCCTGCGCTATAATGCCGTAATTGCATTCCTGCGCTATAACGCTGTAGTTGCATTCCCGAGCTATAACGCGGTAGTTGCATTCCCACGCTATAACGCAGTAGTTGCAGTCTTGCGCTGTAACGTGGTAGTTGGATTCCCGTGCTATAACACGGTAGTTGCAGTCCCGCGCCAGAACGCGGTAGTTGCATTCCTGCGCTATAACACGGTAGTTGCAGTCCCATGCTATAACACAGTCATTGCAGTCCAGTGCTGTAACGCAGTAGTTGCAGTCCCATGCTATAACGCGATAGTTGCAGTCCCACGCTATAACGTGGTAGTTGCAGTCCCACGCAATACGCAGTCGTTGCAATCCAGTGCTATAACGCGGTAGTTGCATTCCCGCGCTATAACACAGTATTTGCATTCCCGTGCTATAACGCAGTCGTTGCAGTCCCATGCTATAACGCGGTAGTTGCCGTCCCACGCTATAACGCAGTCGTTGCAGTCCCGTGCTATAACGCGGTAGTTGCAGTCCCACGCTATAACGCAGTAGTTGCAGTCCCACGCAATACGCAGTCGTTGCAGTCCAGTGCTATAACGCGGTAGTTGCATTCCCGCGCTATAACACAGTATTTGCATTCCCGTGCTATAACACGGTTGTTGCAGTCCCGTGCTAAAGCACGGTAGTTTCAGTCCCGCGCTATAACGCGGTAGTTGCATTCCCGCGCGATAACACAGTAGTTGCTGTCCCGTGCTATAACACAGTAGTTGCATTCGCACGCTATAACGCGGTAGTTGCCGTCCTGTGATATAACGCGGTAGTTGCATTCGCCGCTATAACGCGGTAGTTGCATTCCCGAGCTATAACACGGTAGTTGCATTCTCACACTATAACGCAGTAGTTGCACTCCCGTGCTAGAATGCGGGTATTGCAGTCCCACGGTATAACGCAGTCGTTGCAATCCCGTGCTATAACGCGGTAGTTGCAGTCCCTCACTATCACGCGGTAGTTGCAGTCCCGCGCTATAACGCCGTTGTTGCATTCCCACGCTATAATGCGGTAGTTTCAGTCCCACGCTATAATGTGGTAGTTGCATTCCCGCGCTATAATGCGGGAGTTGCATTCCTGTGCTATAACTTGGTAGTTGCAATCCTGTTCTATAACGCGGTAGTTGCATTCCTGCGCTATAACTCAGTAGTTGCAATCCCGTGCTGTAACGCGGGAGTTGCATTCGCACGCTATAACGCGGTAGTTGCAGTCCCGCGCTATAACGCAGTAGTTGCAGTCCTGCGCTGTAACGCGGTCGTTGCAGTCCGGTGCTGTAATGCAGTAGTTGCATTCGCACACTATAACACGGTAGTTGCAGTCCTGCGCTATAACACGGTAGTTGCTGTCCCACGCTATAACGCAGTCGTTGCAGTCCCGTGCTATAACGCGGTAGTTGCAGTCCCACGCTATAACGCGGTAGTTGCAGTCCCACGCAATACGCAGTCGTTGCAGTCCAGTGTTATAACGCGGTAGTTGCATTCCCGCGCTATAACGTGGTAGTTGCATTCCCGTGCTATAACACAGTATTTGCATTCCCGTGCTATAACGCGATTGTTGCAGTCCCGTGCTAAAGCACGGTAGTTTCAGTCCCGCGCTATAACACGGTAGTTGCATTCCCGCGCGATAACACAGTAGTTGCCGTCCTGTGCTATAACGTGGTAGTTGCATTCGCCGCTATAACGCGGTAGTTGCCGTCCTGTGCTATAACGCGGTAGTTGCATTCGCTGCTATAACGCGGTAGTTGCATTCCCGAGCTATAACACGGTAGTTACATTCTCACACTATAACGCAGTAGTTGCAGTCCTGCGCTGTAACGCGGTCGTTGCAGTCCAGTGCTGTAATGCAGTAGTTGCATTCGCACCCTATAACACGGTAGTTGCAGTCCGGTGCTATAACACGGTAGTTGCAGTCCCGTGCTATTACACGTTAGTTTCAGTCAGTAGTTGCATTCTCACACTATAACGCGGTAGTTGCATTCCCGTGCTAAAACACGGGTGTTGCATTCCCGCGCGATAACACAGTAGTTGCCGTCCCGTGCTATAACACAGTAGTTGCATTCGCACGCTATAACGCGGTAGTTGCCGTCCCGGGCTGTAACGCGGTAGTTGCATTCGCCGCTATAACGCGGTAGTTGCATTCCCGAGCTATAACACGGTAGTTGCATTCTCACACTATAACGCGGTAGTTGCACTCCCGTGCTATAACGCGGTTGTTGCAGTCCTGCGCTATAACACGGTTGTTGCAGTCCCGTGCTATAACACGGTTGTTGCAGTCCTGCGCTATAACACGGTAGTTGCGTTCCCATGCTATAATTCAGTAGTTGCATTCTCACACTATAACGCGGTAGTTGCATTCCCGTGCTAAAACACGGGTGTTGCATTCCCGCGCGATAACACAGTAGTTGCCGTCCCGTGCTATAACACAGTAGTTGCATTCGCACGCTATAACGCGGTAGTTGCCGTCCTGGGCTGTAACGCGGTAGTTGCATTCCCGAGCTATAACACGGTAGTTGCATTCTCACACTATAAAGCGGTAGTTGCACTCCCGTGCTATAACGCGGTAGTTGCATTCCCGTGCTAAAACACGGGTGTTGCAGTCCCATGCTATAACACGTTTGTTGCAGTCCCGTACTATAATGTGGTCATTGCAGTCCAGTGCTAGAACGCAGTCGTTGCATTCGCACGCTATAACGCGGTAGTTGCATTCCAGCGCTATAACGCCGTCGTTGCATTCCCGTGCTATAACGCGGTAGTTGCAGTCCCGAGCTATAATGCGGTAGTTGCATTCCCACGCTGTAACGCGGTAGTTGCATTCTCGCGCTATAACGCGGTAGTTGCATTCCCATGCTATAACACGGTTGTTGCATTCCTGCACTATAACGCAGTAGTTGTATTCCTGCGCTATAACGCTGTAGTTGCATTCCTGCGCTATACCGTCGTAGTTGCAATCCCGAGCTATAACGCGGTAGTTGCAGTCTAGTGCTATAACGCAGTAGTTGCATTCGCACGCTATAACGCGGTAGTTGCAGTCCTGCGCTATAACGCAGTAGTTGCAGTCCGACGCTATATCGCGATAGTTGCAGTCCCGCGCTATAATATGGTAGTTGCATTCCCACGCTATAACGCAGTAGTTGCAGTCCTGCGCTGTAACGCGGTAGTTGGATTCCCGTGCTATAACGCAGTAGTTCAGTCCCATGCTATAACGCAGTAGTTGTAGTCCCACGCTATAACGCAGTCGTTGCATTCCCGTGCTATAACACGGTAGTTGCAGTCCTGCGCGATAACGCAGTAGTTGCAGTCCCGCACCATAACAAGATAGTTGCATTCCCGTGCTATAACACGGTTCTTGCATTCCTGCGCTATAACGCCGTAGTTGCATTCCGGGCTGTAACGCCGTAGTTGCATTCCTGGGCTGTAACGCCGTAGTTGCATTCCTGGGCTGTAACGCCGTCGTTGCATTCCTGGGCTGTAACGCCGTCGTTGCATTCCCGTGCTATAACGCGGTAGTTGCATTCCCACGCTGTAACGCGGTAGTTGCATTCTCGCGCTATAACGCGGTAGTTGCAGTCCCATGCTATAACACAGTAGTTGTAGTCCCACGCTATAATGCAGTCGTTGCATTCCCGTGCTATAACACGGTAGTTGCAGTCCTGCGCGATAACGCAATAGTTGCAGTCCCGCGCTATAACACAGTTGTTGCAGTCCAGCGCTATAATGCAGTCGTTGCAGTCCAGTTCTATAACGCAGTAGTTGCATTCCTGCGCTATAACACGGTAGTTGCCGTCCTGCGCTATAACGCAGTTGTTGCAGTCCCGCGTTATAACGCAGTCGTTTCAGTCCCATGCTATAATGCAGTAATTGCATTCCCACGTTATAACGCGGTAGTTACATTCCTGTGCTATAACACGGTAGTTGCAGTCCCGCACTATAACAAGATAGTTGCATTCCTGCGCTATAACGCCGTCGTTGCATTCCCGTGCTTTAACGCGGTAGTTGCAGTCCCGAGCTATAATGCGGTAGTTGCATTCCCACGCTGTAACGCGGTTGTTGCATTCCCGTGCTATAACGCGGTAGTTGCATTCCCGTGCTATAACACGGTTGTTGCATTCCTGCGCTATAATGCGGTAGTTGTATTCCTGCGCTATAACGCTGTAGTTGCATTCCTGCGCTATAACGTCGTAGTCGCAATCCCGAGCTATAACGCGGTAGTTGCAGTCCAGTGCTATAACGCAATAGTTGCATTCGCACGCATTAACGCAGTAGTTGCAATCCCGCTCTATAACACGGTAGTTGCAGTCCCGCGCTATAACGCGGTAGTTGCATTCCCACACTATAACGCGGTAGTTGCAGTCCCACACTATAACGCAGTAGTTGCAGTCCCGCGCTATAACCCGGTAGTTGCCGTCTCGCGCTGTAACGCGGTTGTTGCAGTCCCACGCTGTAACGCAGTTGTTGCATTCCCGTGCTATAACGCGGTAGTTGCCGTCCTGTGCTATAACGCGGTTGTTGCATTCCCGAGCTATAACACGGTAGTTGCATTCTCACACTATAATGCGGGTGTTGCACTCCCGTGCTATAATGCGGGTGTTGCATTCCCGTGCTATAACGCAGTAGTTGCATTCGCACGCTATAACGCAGTAGTTGCAGTCCCGCGCTATATCACGATAGTTGCAGTCCCGCGCTATATCGCGATAGTTTCAGTCCCGCGCTATATCGCGATAGTTGCAGTCCCGCGCTACAACGCGGTAGTTGCAGTCCCGCGCTATAACGCGGTAGTTGCAGTCCCACGCTATAACGCAGTCGTTGCAGTCCAGTGCTATAACGCGGTAGTTGCATTCCCGCGCGAAAACACAATAGTTGCCGTCCCGTGCTATAACACAGTAGTTGCATTCGCACGCTATAACGCAGTAGTTGCAGTCCCGCGCTATATCGCGATAGTTGCAGTCCCGCGCTATAACGCGGTAGTTGCATTCCCACGCTATAACGCAGTAGTTGCAGTCCCACACTATAACGCAGTAGTTGCAGTCCCGCGCTATAACGCGGTAGTTGCATTCCCACGCTATAACGCAGTAGTTGCAGTCCCACACTATAACGCGGTAGTTGCACTCCCGTGCTATAATGCGGGTGTTGCACACCCGTGCTATAACGCGGGTGTTGCACTCCCGTGCTATAACGCGGGTGTTGCACTCCCGTGCTATAACGCGGTAGTTGCACTCCCGTGCTATAACGCGGTAGTTGCACTCCCGTGCTATAACGCGGTAGTTGCACTCCCGTGCTATAACGCGGTAGTTGCAGTCCCTCGCTATATTGCGATAGTTGCAGTCCCGCGCTAGTTGCACTCCCGTGCTATAACGCGGTAGTTGCACTCCCGTGCTATAACGCGGTAGTTGCACTCCTGTGCTATAACGCAGTAGTTGCAGTCCCTCGCTATATTGCGATAGTTGCAGTCCCGCGCTATAACGCGGTAGTTGCATTCCCACGCTATAACGCAGTAGTTGCAGTCCCACACTATAACGCAGTAGTTGCAGTCCCGCGCTATAACATGGTAGTTGCCGTCCCGCGCTGTAACGCGGTTGTTGCAGTCCCACGATGTAACGCGGTTGTTGCATTCCCGTGCTATAACGCGGTAGTTGCCGTCCTGTGCTATAACGCGGTAGTTGCATTCCCGAGCTATAACACGGAAGTTGCATTCTCACACTATAATGCGGGTGTTGCACTCCCGTGCTATAATGCGGGTGTTGCATTCCCGTGCTATAACGCAGTAGTTGCATTCGCACGCTATAACGCAGTAGTTGCAGTCCCGCGCTATATCGCGATAGTTGCAGTCCCGCGCTATAACGCGGTAGTTGCATTCCCGCGCTATAACGCGGTAGTTGCAGTCCCATGCTATAACACGGTATTTGCAGTCCCACGCTATAACGCAGTCGTTGCATTCCCGTGCTATAACACGGTAGTTGCAGTCCTGCGCGATAACGCAATAGTTGCAGTCCCACACCATAACAAGATAGTTGCATTCCCGTGCTATAACACGGTTGTTGCATTCCTGCGCTATAACGCCGTAGTTGCATTCCTGGGCTGTAACGCCATAGTTGCATTCCTGGGCTATAATGCCGTAGTTGCATTCCTGGGCTATAACGCCGTTTTTGCATTCCTGCGCTATAACGCCGTCGTTGCATTCCCGTGCTATAACGCAGTAGTTGCAGTCCCGAGCTATAGCACGGTAGTTGCCGGTCTGCGCTAATACGCAGTTGTTGCAGTCCCGCGTTATAGCGCGGTCGTTTCAGTCCCATGCTATAATGCAGTAATTGCATTCCCATGTTATAACGCAGTAGTTACATTCCTGTGCTATAACACGGTAGTTGCAGTCCCGCACTATAACAAGATAGTTGCAGTCCCGTGCTATAACACGGTTGTTGCATTCCTGCGCTATAACGCCGTAGTTGCATTCCCGTGCTATAACGCGGTAGTTGCAGCCCCAAGCTATAACGCGGTAGTTGCATTCCTGCACTATAACGCAGTAGTTGCAGTCCCGCACTACAACACGGTAGTTGCCGTCCCGCCCTGTAAAGCGGTTGTTGCATTCCCGTGCTATAACGCGGTAGTTGCAGTCCCACGCTATAATGCGGTAGTTGCAGTCCCACGCTATAACGCGGTAGTTGCATTCGGACGCTATAACGCGGTAGTTGCAGTCCTGTGCTATAACGCGGTAGTTACAGTCCCGCGCTATAATGCGTTAGTTGCCGTCCCGCGCTGTAACGCGGTTGTTGCAGTCCCACGCTGTAACGCGGTTGTTGCAGTCCCGTGCTATAACGCGGTAGTTGCAGTCCCGTGCTATAACGCGGTAGTTGCAGTCCCACACTATAACGCGGTAGTTGCAGTCCCGCGCTATAACGCGGTAGTTGCAGTCCCGCGCTATAACGCGATAGTTGCATTCCCACGCTATAATGCAGTAGTTGCATTCTCGCGCTATAACATGGTAGTTGCATTCCCGTGCTATAACACAGTAATTGCAGTCCCGCGCTGTAACGCGGTAGTTGCATTCCCGCGCTATAACGCAGTAGTTGCATTCCCGTGCTAGAATGTGGTAGTTGCAGTCCCGCGCTATAACGCGGTAGTTGCAGTCCCGCGCTGTTACGCGGTAGTTGCAGTCCCGCGCTATAACGCGGTAGTTGCAGTCCCGTGCTATAATGCGGTCGTTGCAGTCCAGTGCTATAATGCTGTAGTTGCATTCGCATGCTATAACGCGGTAGTTGCAGTCCTGCGCTATAACGCAGTAGTTGCAGTCCTGCGCTGTAATGCGATAGTTGCAGTTCTGCGCTATAACACGGTAGTTGCATTCCCACGCTATAACGCGGCAGTTGCAGTCCCGCGCTATAACGCGGTAGTTGCATTCCCACGCTATAATGCAGTCGTTGCATTCTCGCGCTATAACAAGGTTGTTGCATTCCCGTGCTATAACACAGTAGTTGCATTCTCGCGCTATAACGCGGTAGTTGCATTCCCGTGCTATAACACGGTTGTTGCATTCCTGCGCTATAACACCATAGTTGCATTCCTGCGCTATAACGCCATAGTTGCATTCCTGCGCTATAACACCGTAGTTGCATTCCCGTGCTATAACCCGGTAGTTGCAGTCCAGTGCTATAACGCAATAGTTGCATTTGCACGCATTAACGCGGTTGTTGCAATCCCGCTCTATAACGCGGTAGTTGCAGTCCCGCTCTATAACGCAGTAGTTGCAGTCCCACGCTATAACTCGGTAGTTGCAGTCCTGCGCTATAACGCAGTAGTTCCATTCCCATGCTATAATGCGGTAGTTGCAATCCTGCGCTATAACGCAGTAGTTGCAGTCCTGCGCTATAACGCGGTAGTTGCATTCCTACGCTATAACGCAGTAGTTGCAGTCCTGCACTATAACGCAGTAATTGCATTCCCGCGCTCTAACGCAGTTGTTGCAGTCCCGCGCTGTAACGCGGTAGTTGCATTCCTGTGCTATAACGCGGTAGTTGCAGTCCAGTGCTATAACGCGGTAGTTGCAGTCCAGTGCTATAACGCAGTAGTTGCATTCGCACGCTATAATGCGGTAGTTGCATTCCTGCACTATAACGCGGTAGTTGCAGTCCCGTGCTATAACACAGTAATTGCAATCCCGCGTTATAACGCGGTTGTTGCAGTCCCGTGCTAAAGCGCGGTTGTTGCAGTCCCGTGCTAAAGCACGGTATTTTCAGTCCCACGCTATAATGCGGTAGTTGCATTCCCGCGCTATAACACAGTAGTTGCCGTCCCGTGCTATAACACAATAGTTGCCGTCCTGGGCTATAACACAATAGTTGCCTTCCTGGGCTATAACGCAGTAGTTGCATTTGCACGCTATAACGCGGTAGTTGCAGTCCCGCGCTGTAACGCGGTAGTTGCAGTCCCGCGCTATAACGCAGTAGTTACAGTCCTGCGCTATAACACGGTAGTTGCAGTCCCGCGCTATAACGCGGTAGTTGCATTCCCATGCTATAATGCCGTAGTTGCATTCTCGCACTATAACGCAGTCATTGCAGTCCAGTGCTATAACGCAGTCGTTGCATTCGCACACTATAACGCAGTAGTTGCAGTCCTGCGCTATAACACGTTAGTTGCAGTCCCGTGCTATAACGCGTAATTGCATTCCCATGCTATAACACGGTAGTTGCAGTCCTGCGCTATAACGCGGTTGTTGCAGTCTCGTGCTATAACGTGGTCGTTGCAGTCCAGTGCTATAACGCAGTAGTTGCATTCGCACGCTATAACGCGGTAGTTGCATTCCTGCGCTATAACGCAGTAGTTGCAGTCCTGCGCTATAACACGGTAGTTGCAGTTCTGCGCTATAACGTGGTAGTTGCAGTCCCGCGCTATAACACGGTAGTTGCAGTCCTGTGCTATAACGCGGTAGTTGCATTCCCGCGCTATAACACGGTAGTTGCAGTCCCACGCTATAACGCAGTTGTTGCAGTCTCGTGCTATAACGTTGCAGTCCAGTGCTATAACGCAGTAGTTCCATTCCCATGCTATAACGCAGTAGTTGCAGTCCGCGCTATAACGCAGTAGTTGCATTCTCACGCTATAACGCGGTAGTTGCGGTCCTGCGCTATAACACAGTAGTTGCAGTCCTGCGCTATAACGCAGTAGTTGCATTCCCGTGCTATAATGCTGTAGTTGCATTCCCGTGCTATAACGCGGTAGTTGCATTCCCGTGCTATAACGCGGTAGTTGCAGTCCCGCGCTATAATGCGGTAGTTGCAGTCCCGCACTATAATGCGGTAGTTGCATTCCCGCGCTATAACACGGTAGTTGCATTCCCGCGCTATAACACGGTAGTTGCATTCCCGTGCTATAACACGGTAGTTGCAGTCCCGTGCTGTAACACGGTAGTTGCATTCCCGCGCTATAACGCGGTAGTTGCATTCCCGCGCTATAACGCAGTAGTTGCATTCCCGCGCTATAATGCAGTAGTTGCAGTCCCGTGCAGTAACACGGTAGTTGCATTCCCGCGCTGTAACACGGTAGTTGCAGTCCCTTACTGTAACGCAGTAGTTGCAGTCCCATGCTGTAACACGGTAGTTGCAGTCCCGTGCTGTAACGCAGTAGTTGCAGTCCCGTGCTAAAACGCGGTAGTTGCATTCCCGCGCTATAACGCGGTAGTTGCAGTCCCGTGCTATAACGCGGTAGTTGCATTCCCGCGCTATAAGGCAGTAGTTGCAGTCCCGTGCTATAACACGGTAGTTGCAGTCCCGCACTATAACACGGTAGTTGCAGTCCCGCGCTATAACACGGTAGTTGCATTCCCGTGCTGTAACACGGTAGTTGCATTCCCGTGCTATAACGGGGTAGTTGCATTCCCGCGCTATAACGCGGTAGTTGCAGTCCCGTGCTATAACGCGGTAGTTGCATTCCCACGCTATAAGGCAGTAGTTGCAGTCCCGCGCTATAACACGGTAGTTGCAGTCCCGTGCTATAACACGGTAGTTCCAGTCCTACGCTATAACGCTGTAGTTTCAGTCCCATGCTATAACGCGGTAGATTCAGTCCCGCGCTGTAACATGGTAGTTGATTTCCCGCGCTATAACACAGTAGTTGCATTCCCGCGCTATAACACGGTAGTTGCATTCACGCGCTGTAACGCGATTGTTGCAGTCCCGCGCTATAACACAGTTGCATTCCCGCGCCGCTGTAACGCGATTGTTGCAGTCCTGCGCTATAACACAGTTGCATTCCTGCGCTATAACGCGGTAGTTGCATTCCCA
>NW_025214633.1:2267-9783 GCF_004010195.1 Chiloscyllium plagiosum | reverse complement strand
GCGGTAGTTGCATTCCCACGCTGTAACGCGGTAGTTGCATTCTCGCGCTATAACGCGGTAGTTGCAGTCCCGTGCTATAACGCGGTAGTTGCAGTCCCACGCTGTAACGCGGTAGTTGCATTCTCGCGCTATAACGCGGTAGTTGCAGTCCCGTGCTATAACGCGGTAGTTGCAGTCCCACGCTGTAACGCGGTAGTTGCATTCTCGCGCTATAACGCGGTAGTTGCATTCCCATGCTATAACACGGTTGTTGCATTCCTTCACTATAACGCGGTAGTTGTATTCCTGCGCTATAACGCTGTAGTTGCATTCCTGCGCTATATCGTCGTATTTGCAATCCCGAGCTATAACGCGGTAGTTGCAGTCTAGTGCTATAACGCAGTAGTTGCATTCACACGCTATAACGCGGTAGTTGCAGTCCTGTGCTATAACGCGGTAGTTACAGTCCTGCGCTATAATGCGTTAGTTGCCGTCCCGCGCTGTAACGCGGTTGTTGCAGTCCCACGCTGTAACGCGGTAGTTGCATTCTCGCGCTATAACGCGGTAGTTGCATTCCAGCGCTATAACGCCGTCGTTGCATTCCCGTGCTATAACGCGGTAGTTGCAGTCCCGAGCTATAATGCGGTAGTTGCATTCCCACGCTGTAACGCGGTAGTTGCATTCTCGCGCTATAACGCGGTAGTTGCATTCCCATGCTATAACACGGTTGTTGCATTCCTTCACTATAACGCGGTAGTTGTATTCCTGCGCTATAACGCTGTAGTTGCATTCCTGCGCTATATCGTCGTATTTGCAATCCCGAGCTATAACGCGGTAGTTGCAGTCTAGTGCTATAACGCAGTAGTTGCATTCACACGCTATAACGCGGTAGTTGCAGTCCTGCGCTATAACGCAGTAGTTGCAGTCCGGCGCTATATCGCGATAGTTGTAGTCCCGCGCTATAATATGGTAGTTGCATTCCGACGCTATAACGCAGTAGTTGCAGTCCTGCGCTGTAACGCGGTAGTTGGATTCCCGTGCTATAACACGGTAGTTGCATTCCCACACTATAACGCGGTAGTTGCAGTCCTGCACTATAACGCAGTAGTTGCAGTCCCGCACTACAACACGGTAGTTGCAGTCCCACGCTATAATGCGGTAGTTACAGTCCCGCGCTATAACGCAATAGTTGCATTCGGACGCTATAACGCGGTAGTTGCAGTCCTGTGCTATAATGCGTTAGTTGCCGTCCCGCGCTATAACGTGGTTGTTGCAGTCCCACGCTGTAACGCGGTTGTTGCATTCCCACGCTGTAACGCGGTTGTTGCATTCCCGTGCTATAACGCGGTAGTTGCAGTCCCACACTGTAACGCGGTAGTTGCATTCTCGCGCTATAACGCGGTAGTTGCATTCCCGTGCTATAACACGGTTGTTGCATTCCTGCACTATAACGCGGTAGTTGTATTCCTGCGCTATAACGCTGTAGTTGCATTCCTGCGCTATACCGTCGTAGTTGCAATCCCGAGCTATAACGCGGTAGTTGCAGTCTACTGCTATAACGCAGTAGTTGCATTCGCACGCTATAACGCAGTAGTTGCAGTCCTGCGCTATAACGCAGTAGTTGTAGTCCCGCGCTATATCGCGATAGTTGCAGACCCGCGCTATAATGCGGTAGTTGCATTCCCACGCTATAACGCAATAGTTGCAGTCCTGCGCTGTAACGCGGTAGTTGGATTCCCGTGCTATAACGCAGTAGTTGCAGTCCCATGCTATAACACAGTAGTTGTAGTCTCACGCTATAACGCAGTCGTTGCATTCTCGCGCTATAACACGGTAGTTGCAGTCCTGCGCGATAACGCAGTAGTTGCAGTCCCGCACCATAACAAGATAGTTGCATTCCCGTGCTATAACACGGTTGTTGCATTCCTGCGCTATAACGCCGTAGTTGCATTTCTGGGCTGTAACGCCGTAGTTGCATTCCTGGGCTGTAACGCCATAGTTGCATTCCTGGGCTGTAACGCCGTAGTTGCATTCCTGGGCTATAACGCGGTAGTTGCAGTCCTGAGTTATAACGCGATAGTTGCAGTCCCGCGCTATAACACAGTTGTTGCAGTCCTGCGCTATAACGCCGTCGTTGCATTCCTGCGCTATAACGCCGTCGTTGCATTCCCGTGCTATAACGCGGTAGTTGCAGTCCCACGCTGTAACGCGGTAGTTGCATTCTCGCGCTATAACGCGGTAGTTGCATTCCCATGCTATAACACGGTTGTTGCATTCCTGTATAATAACGCGGTAGTTGTATTCCTGCGCTATAACGCTGTAGTTGCATACCTGCGCTATACCGTCGTAGTTGCAATCCCGAGCTATAACGCGGTAGTTGCAGTCTAGTGCTATAACGCAGTAGTTGCAGTCCGGCGCTATATCGCGATAGTTGCAGTCCCGCGCTATAATGCGGTAGTTGCATTCCCACGCTATAACGCGGTAGTTGCAGTCCTGCGCTATAACGCGGTAGTTGGATTCCCGTGCTATAACGCAGTAGTTGCAGTCCCATGCTATAACACAGTAGTTGTAGTCCCACGCTATAACGCAGTCATTGCATTCCTGTGCTATAACACCGTAGTTGCAGTCCTGCGCGATAACGCAGTAGTTGCAGTCCCGCACCATAACAAGATAGTTGCATTCCCGTGCTATAACACGGTTGTTGCATCCATGCGCTATAACGCCGTAGTTGCATTCCTGGGCTGTAACGCCGTAGTTGCATTCCCGTGCTATAACGCGGTAGTTGCAGTCCTGCGCTATAACACAGTTGCAGTCCTGCGCTATAACGCGGTCGTTGCAGTCCAGTTCTATAACTCAGTAGTTGCATTCCTGCGCTATAACACGGTAGTTGCCATCCTGCGCTATAACGCAGTTGTTGCAGTCCCGCGTTATAACGCGGTCGTTTCAGTCCCATGCTATAATGCAGTAATTGCATTCCCACGTTATAACGCCATAGTTGCATTCCTGCGCTATAACGCCGTTGTTGCATTCCCGTGCTTTAACGCGGTAGTTGCATTCCCGTGCTATAATGCAGTAGTTGCAGTCCCGAGCTATAACGCGGTAGTTGCAGTCCCACGCTGTAACGCGGTAGTTGCATTCTCGCGCTATAACGCGGTAGTTGCATTCCCATGCTATAACACGGTTGTTGCATTCCTGCACTATAACGCGGTAGTTGTATTCCTGCGCTATAACGCTGTAGTTGCATTCCTGCGCTATATCGTCGTAGTTGCAATCCCGAGCTATAACGCGGTAGTTGCAGTCTAGTGCTATAACGCAGTAGTTGCATTCGCACGCTATAACGCGGTAGTTGCAGTCCCACGCTGTAACGCGGTTGTTGCATTCCCGTGCTATAATGCGGTAGTTGCATTCGCATGCTATAATGCGGTAGTTGCAGTCCACGCTATAACGCGGTAGTTGCATTCCCACACTATAACGCGGTAGTTGCATTCCCACGCTATAACGCAGTAGTTGCAGTCCTGCGCTGTAACGCGATAGTTGGATTCCCGTGTTATAACACGGTAGTTGCAGTCCCGTGCTATAACACGGTAGTTGCAGTCCCATGTTATAACGCAGTCGTTGCAGTCCAGTGCTATAACGTGGTAGTTGCATTCCTGCGCTATAACGCAGTAGTTGCAGTCCTGCGCTGTAACGCGATAGTTGCATTCCCACACTATAACGCGGTTGTTGCAGTCCCACACTATAACGCAGTAGTTGCTGTCCCGCACTATAACACGGTAGTTGCCGTCCCGCGATGTAACGCGGTTGTTGCAGTCCTGCGCTATAACGCAGTCGTTGCAGTCCAGTTCTATAACGCAGTAGATGCATTCCTGCGCTATAACGCAGTTGTTGCAGTCCCGCATTATAACGCGGTCGTTTCAGTCCCATGCTATAATGCAGTAATTGCATTTCCACGTTATAACGCGGTAGTTACATTCCTGTGCTATAACACGGTAGTTGCAATCCCGCACTATAACAAGATAGTTGCATTCCCGTGCTATAACACGTTTGTTGCATTCCTGCGCTATAACGCCATAGTTGCATTCCTGCGCTATAACGCCGTCGTTGCATTCCCGTGCTTTAACGCGGTAGTTGCAGTCCCGAGCTATAATGCGGTAGTTGCATTCCCACGCTGTAACACGGTTGTTGCATTCCCGTGCCATAACGCGGTTGTTGCATTCCCGTGCTATAACGCGGTTGTTGCATTCCCGTGCTATAACGCGGTTGTTGCATTCCCGTACTATAAGACGGTTGTTGCATTCCTGCGCTATAACGCGGTAGTTGTATTCCTGCGCTATAACGCTGTAGTTTCATTCCTGCGCTATAACGTCGTAGTCGCAATCCCGAGCTATAACGCGGTAGTTGCAGTCCAGTGCTATAACGCAATAGTTGCATTCGCACGCATTAACGCAGTAGTTGCAATCCCGCTCTATAACACGGTAGTTGTAGTCCCGCGCTATAACACGGTAGTTGCAGTTCCGCGCTATAACGCGGTAGTTGCAGTCCCACACTATAACGCAGTAGTTGCAGTCCCACACTATAACACAGTAGTTGCAGTCCCGCGCTATAACACGGTAGTTGCCGTCCTGCGCTGTAACGCGGTTGTTGCAGTCCCACGCTATAACGCGGTTGTTGCATTCCCGTGCTATAACGCAGTAGTTGCAGTCCCACGCTATAATGCGGTAGTTGCAGTCCCACGCTATAATGCGGTAGTTGCAGTCCCACGCTATAACTCGGTAGTTGTAGTCCCGCGCTATAACGCGGTAGTTGCATTCCCAAACTATAACGCGGTAGTTGCAGTCCCACACTATAACGCAGTAGTTGCAGTCCCGCGCTATAACACGGTAGTTGCCGTCCCGCGCTGTAATGCGGTTGTTGCAGTCCCACGCTGTAACGCGGTTGTTGCATTCCCGTGCTATAACGCGGTAGTTGCAGTCCCACGCTATAATGCGGTAGTTGCAGTCCAGTGCTATAACGCGGTAGTTGCATTCGCATGCTATAACGCGGTAGTAGCAGTCCACGCTATAACGCGGTAGTTGCATTCCCACGCTATAACGCAGTAGTTGCATTCCCACGCTATAACGCAGTAGTTGCAGTCCTGCGCTGTAACGCGGTAGTTGGATTCCCGTGTTATAACACGGTAGTTGCAGTCCCATGTTATAACGCAGTCGTTGCAGTGCAGTGCTATAACGCGGTAGTTGCATTCCTGCGCTATAACACGGTAGTTGCAGTCCTGCACTATAACACGGTAGTTGCAGTCCTGCGCTATAACGCAGTAGTTGCAGTCCCACGCTATAACACGGTAGTTGCAATCCCACGCTATAATGCAGTAGTTGCAGTCCCACGCTATAACACGGTTGTTGCAGTCCCACGCTATAACACATTCGTTGCAGTCCAGTGCTGTAACGCGGTAGTTGCATTCCCGCGCTATAACACGGTAGTTGCAGTCCTGCGCTATAACGCAGTAGTTGCAGTCCCTGGCTATAACACGGTATTTGCAGTCCCACGCTATACCGCAGTCGTTGCAGTCCAATGCTATAACGCGGTAGTTACAGTCCCATGCTATAACGCAGTCGCTGCAGTCCAGTGCTATAACGCGGTAGTTGCAGTCCCATGCTATAACGCGGTAGTTGCAGTCCCACGCTATAACGCAGTCGTTGCAGTCCAGTGCTATAACGCGGTAGTTGCATTCCTGCGCTATAACGCGGTTGTTGCAGTCCCGCGCGATAACACAGTAGTTGCCGTCCCGTGCTATAACACAGTAGTTGCATTCGCACGCTATAACGCGGTAGTTGCCGTCCTGTGCTATAACGCGGTAGTTGCATTCCCGAGCTATAACACGGTAGTTGCATTCTCACACTATAATGCGGGTGTTGCACTCCCATGCTATAATGCGGGTGTTGCATTCCCGTGCTAAAACGCAGTAGTTGCATTCGCACGCTATAACGCAGTAGTTGCAGTCCCGCGCTATATCGCGATAGTTGCAGTTCCGCGCTATATCGCGGCAGTTGCAGTCCCACGCTATAACGCAGTCGTTGCAGTCCAGTGCTATAACGTGGTAGTTGCATTCCCGCGCTATAACGTGGTTGTTGCAGTCCCATGCTAAAGCACGGTAGTTTCAGCCCCGCGCTATAACGCGGTAGTTGCATTCCCGCGCGATAACACAATAGTTGCCGTCCCGTGCTATAACACAGTAGTTGCATTCGCACGCTATAACGCGGTAGTTGCCGTCCTGTGCTATAACACGGTAGTTGCATTCCCGAGCTATAACACGGTAGTTGCATTCTCAAACTATAACGCGGTAGTTGCACTCCCGTGCTATAATGCGGGTGTTGCACTCCCGTGCTATAACGCAGTAGTTGCACTCCCGTGCTATAACGCGGTAGTTGCAGTCCCGTGCTATAACGCAGTAGTTGCAGTCCTGCGCTGTAACGCGGTAGTTGGATTCCCGTGCTATAACGCGGTAGTTGCAGTCCCATGCTATAACACGGTAGTTGCAGTCCCACGCTATAACGCAGTCGTTGCATTCCCGTGCTATAACACGGTAGTTGCAGTCCTGCGCAATAACGCAATAGTTGCAGTCCCGCACCATAACAAGATAGTTGCATTCCCGTGCTATAACACGGTTGTTGCATTCCTGCACTATCACGCCGTAGTTGCATTCCTGGGCTGTAACACCGTAGTTGCATTCCTGGGCTGTAACGCCGTAGTTGCATTCCTGGGCTATAACGCCGTAGTTGCATTCCTGGGCTATAACGCCGTAGTTGCATTCCTGGGCTATAACGCCGTAGTTGCATTCCTGCGCTATAACGCCGTTGTTGCATTCCTGCGCTATAACGCCGTCGTTGCATTCCCGAGCTATAACGCGGTATTTGCAGTCCCGAGCTATAACACGGTAGTTGCCGTCCTGCGCTAATACGCAGTTGTTGCAGTCCCGCGTTATAACGCGGTCGTTTCAGTCCCATGCTATAATGCAGTAATTGCATTCCCACGTTATAACGCAGTAGTTACATTCCTGTGCTATAACATGGTAGTTGCAGTCCCGCACTATAACAAGATAGTTGCATTCCCGTGCTATAACACGGTAGTTGCATTCCTGCGCTATAACGCCGTAGTTGTATTCCCGTGCTATAACGCGGTAGTTGCAGTCCCGAGCTATAACGCGGTAGTTGCAGTCCCGAGCTATAACGCGGTAGTTGCATTCCCACGCTTTAACGCGGTAGTTGCATTCTCGCGCTATAACGCGGTAGTTGCATTCCCGTGCTATAACACGGTTGTTGCATTCCTGCGCTATAACGCTGTAGTTGCATTCCTGCGCTATAACGTCGTAGTCGCAATCCCGAGCTATAACGTGGTAGTTGCAGTCCAGTGCTATAACGCAATAGTTGCATTCGCACGCATTAACGCAGTAGTTGCAATCCGGCTCTATAACGCGGTAGTTGCAGTCCCACGCTATAACTCGGTAGTTGCAGTCCCGCGCTATAACACGGTAGTTGCATTC
>NW_025214633.1:0-2117 GCF_004010195.1 Chiloscyllium plagiosum | reverse complement strand
TCACCAATAAACCAAACAACTTCGAGGAAAACTTCAAGGCAATCAATAATAATATAACTGGCATACAATTCTCCGAAGAGGAGGAAAGCAACAACAAACTGCCAATCCTAGATGTCACAGAAGAGCGCATAGCCAATGGGGAACTTCAAACTAGCATCTACAGGAAAACAATACATACTGACCACATATTGAACTACAGAAGCAATCATCGTAACATCCACAATCAAACCTGCATCAGAACATTATTCCAACGAGCTACCACACACTGCAACACAGCGGAACCACGCATAGCAGAGGAAAATCATCTATCCAGTGTCTTGAAAAAGAATAGGTACCCAATGAGCACAGTCCGCCGATTTCTCAGCAACAAACCCAAACAAGCAGACAAAACGCATCCAGAAACCCTAGCCATCCTCCCCTTCATCAAAGAAATCTCGGAAATGACTGCCAGTCTACTCTGACCTCTTGGCATTATGGTAGCCCACAAACCCACCAACAAACTAAAACAGCAGCTAATTAACTTTAAAACCCTATACGGACAACAAGCAAAACTAATGTAAATTACAAAATACCGTGCACGAACTGTAACAAACACTGCATTGGACCAACAGGCAGTACAAAATAGCCGCCAGGATACATGAACATCAACTAGCCACAAAACGACATGACCCTCTCTCACTGATATTCTCACATACAGATAAGGAAGGACATCACTTCGACTGGAACAACACATCTGTCCTAGTACAAGCCGAGCATAGACACTCCCGAGAATTACTAGAAGCATGGTATTCCAACTCAAAACTCTATCAAGAAACACATTGACATGGACCCCATTTACCACATCCTGAGAAAACGAATAGGACATGACATCACCATAGGAAATCAAGTAACCAGAGGAAATGACATCCCAGGCAAGGAACACTAAACACATAAGTAGAAAGCAGGAAATACCAGAAGAGGCTCACTGAAGATGTTACCGAGTATGGTGTCAAAACGTCTGAAATTAACCTTCCAGCTCAGCGAGCAAACCTGCACCTAGAACCTCAACCTGAGGCACAAATCTTGTCAAAACATACTCAACAATGCCTTTTCAACGAAAGAATGCATTTTCTAGTGCAATTTTGAGCGTAACATGAAAAGTACCGATTGGAGTTTTAATTCCACCTTGCTCCTCGATGTTGCGCCGATCTGTGGAACCAATATGAAGACAATGTAATCTACACTATTCCAATCTCGTCCGTATGCCTAATCAATGGCGAGATAAATGACCTAACAGTTGACGAGTCCACTACCATTGCAGGCAGTGCATTTCACGCCCTCACGTCCCTCTGAGAAAAGACATTACCTCTGAAATATGCCATATATCTGTCACACCTAAATTTAAATCTACATCCACTCGTGCGAGGATCCACCATCCGAGAAAATGGGCTCTCACTGTTCAGCCGATTTAAATCTGATTATCTGCTATGTGTCAATTAAGTCGCCTCTCAACCTTCTTCCCTCTAACGAAAGCAGCATCAAGTCCTTCTCGGACTTTGCACATCAGACCTTCCCTACATTACAGGGAACATTCGAAAAAATCTCCTCTGAACAGTTAACAAAGCTTCCACATCCTTCCTATAATGTGGTGTTCAGAAAAGTACACAATACTCCAATCATGCCAGCATCAGAATTTCATACAGCTGCAGCATGCTGTCAAGGATCTGAAACTCGATTCCTCTATCAAGAAAAGGTAAATACCATAAGCCTTTTTAACCAACTTAACAACCTGAAGGCAATTTTCAATCGTCTATATGTATGGAAACCGAGATCTCTCTGCTCATTGACAGTACCAAGAATGTTACCATTAGCCGACTACTCTGCATTCCTGTTATTCCTTCCAAAGTAAATCACTTCACAGTTTTCCGCATTAATCGCCATTTTACAACTCTTAGCCCAGCTCTCTAGCTTACCTATGTCTTGCTGTGTCCTCCAACATCCGTCGTCACTGTCCACAACACTACCGACCTTCATATTTTCGATAACGTTACTAATCCATCCTTCTAAGCCCGCACCCAAGTCATTTATGTAAATAACAAACAACACTGGATCCAAACAGATTCTTCTGGAATCCCACC
>NW_025214632.1:38212-47723 GCF_004010195.1 Chiloscyllium plagiosum | reverse complement strand
AGGAAAAGTGTGAGACGTATAAGATTATTAAAGAATTGGACACTCTGGAGGCAGGAAGCATGTATCCTCTGATGGGTAAGTCCCAAAACAGAGGACACAGTTTAAAAATAAGGGGTAGGCCATGTAGAACAGAGTTGTGGAGAACCTTCTTCACTCAGAGAGTAGTGAGTGTGTGGAATGCTCTGCCCCATAAGGCTGTGGAGGCCAAGTCTCCATATACATTCAAGAAAAATTGGATAGAGCTATTAAGAATAGTGAAATCAAGGGTTATGGGGATAAGGCAGGAACAGGATACTGATTAGGAATGATCAGCCGTGACCATAATGTATGTGGTGCTGGCTTGAAGGGCAGAATGGCCTACTATTGTCTATTGTAACTATCAGTTGCAAACGTTTTCACAAAGAGATTGGTTGGGACACGGGATGAACGGCCAGAGGAAGTGGTAGGTGCAAGTACAGTTAGAACATTCAAAAGACATTTGGAGAGGTTCGTGAACAGGAAAGGTTGAGGAATATGGGCCAAATGCAGGCAAGCCGCACTAGCATAGTTTGGTAAATTTGGTTGGCATAGACCATTTGGACCGAAGGGTTCATTTCTATGTTGTATGACTATGATTCTATTCATTTCAGCCACATTAGCATTTTGCAATTGTCCTAAACTATAGTGTAATTGAACAAGTCAATGGAGAATTTTGACACCAGGGCCACAGTACTCTGTCGGCAAGGTGTTGAGTAGTAGCTGCAATTTTGTGGGCATTTAATAAACAACATAATGAAGAAGTATACAAGGAAATTACTGCAGATGATGGAATTTGTACTGAAAATAACAAATGCTGGAGCTGACAGCAGGTCAGGCAGCATCCATGGAGACCAAACAAGCTAACGGTGAGTCTCGATGACTCGAACAGAGCTCTGATGAAGAGTCATCTGGAATCAAAATATTAGCTAGCTCTCTCCATCGATTTCTTAAAAGAAGTTCATGGGATGAGGGTGCCATTGGCTCGGCAGCATTCGTTGTCCGTTCCTAATTGCCCAATGGGTAACTAAGAGTCAAGCTCATTGCTGTGTGTCTGGAGTCACATGTAGGACAAACTAGGTAAGGATGGTGGCTTCTTACATCACGCATGTTAGTGAACCAGATGGGATTTCTGAAACTCGACAAAGGATTCATGGTCATGAGATTCTTAATCCCAGATATTCACTGAATTCAAATTCCAACATTTCCTGTGGCATGATTCGACCTGTTTTTCCAGAATGCTACCTGGATCTTTGGATAAACAGTCGAGCAATAATACCACTCAGCCATCGGCTCCCTCCTGTGATCTTCAGTATTTGTTGTTTTCAGTTCTCAAGAAATATGTTATGCATTAATTTTGAACTCTGTAATAGCATCCACGGTGAACACAAAAAGCCCTCCTCCAGTCATGATGTTTGAGTCTGGATGACTCAGACAGACTGGCTAATGAAGCGGAGTTACGCATTTTAATATCTGGCAGTTTCTCCGCAGGTCCGGCTGGCTTGGGGCTGTTCTCATTCCTTCTGCGATGAAACAAACAAAGAAAAGACAGTCGAGACTCCCAACTAAGTCTCCAAATTCAATTGTACAGCAGCCATAGTAATTTATTTTAATTCAAAAATTTTCAGTGAAAGGCATTTCAGCAAGGTCAACACCTCCTGTCTCAGTTTAATGGGAAATGTGATCAATTCTGCAGCGCCTAATGTCCCAGTGGAAAAGGCCACTGGTTTCAGCCATTGAACAGGCTATCAGCTAATCCGAGTTTTCAATCTTGTTCTTTGACAGATTGCAACAGGTTTTGCACAAGGGGGCATGCAGTCAGGACAACTTTCAATTATATTCAACAGAAGTTAAGACAATTCAGTTTAAATGAGAAAGATTAATTGAGATCAGGCCTCAGGTGAAGACACAAAACAGTCAAGTTTGGAATTCCCAGAGACCATCAAGACTGTCCATTCAATTACTGAAGTTTTTCTCATATTGCTTTCCCAATCAACCTATTTCGAGGCATTATTACACATCTGGAGCAGGTGGGACAGTTCCACGCCTTCTGGCTCAAAGTTGGAGACACTACCACAGCATCACAAGAGCACTTTGTTTTAGGCTGAGTAACTAGTGGGTTAATTTGTCCAATTACCTTACTAATCCAGAAGGTACTGTCAGCATCCTAAAGATGGGAAATAAGCAAGGTATTAATGGGAGTAAAGATGTTACAACAGTCTCTCTGACGAGGGAAAAAAATTCCATCTGTTTTTTTGTTCATCCTTCTTTAGTTTGAAATTTTTGAACCTTCTGGTCTCCCATCATCTTTGCAGTTTTGTCCATCTTTTCTTTCAATTTGATATCATTCATAATTCCCTCACCTATGCATCGTTGTTCATTGTGCATTTCTTTTACAAGTCAATAGATATTGTTGAGAATTATACAATAACTGAATATATTCTTCTGCATTAACATTCTAACTATAGTCCTATTCTAGTTTAGCTAGCTATTCCTTTATACCCTTGTTTAGTTACTACTTGAAGAACCAAATTCCTCACCTTAAAGCTAAATTCTATCATGCTGCATGGAATCCTACCAAAAGGGTCTTTTATTTTGAGCTCATTAATCAATCATATCATCGGGTCTAAAATAGCTCTTCCCTGATTGGTTCCAGAGCATCTGTTCTGAGAAATTGCACAGAGCAGTCTACTTCAAACTGCTTCAGAAGGTAACATAAGCTGAGTGCACAATACTATTTTAACTAACAGAGAACCCTCTGAATACCAGGATTCTGTTAGATTCCCAAAATTACTCAGAGCATGGAATCCATACGTTATGGAAACATGCCCTTCATCCCAACAAATCCACACCAAACCTCCAAAGAATATCCCAACCAAACCTATTCCTCAACATTTTCCCCTGATTAAAGCACCGAACCAGTGCATCGCTGGACACGATGGGCCATTTAGCATGATCAATTTACCTAGCATGCACTTCCTTGGATTTTGGGAAGAAACTAGCGCCTGGAGGAAACCCACGGTGATACAAGAGAAAATCGCCCGAGACTGGAATTGAACCTGGGGCCCTAGTGCAGTGAGGCAGCAGTGCTAACCGTTGAGCCACCCCCCTTTTTCACTGAAAAGACTGAGTGCATTCACCCTGCCTTTCCTGATCATAGATGACTGCAAAACCATCAATAACTGTGGAACAAGCAACCAACCTCAGGTTATTAAGCCGTCAAGTTTAATCGTATTAATTAGATTGTGGCAGTGTAAAATCTTACCTGCAAAGTTCAGCCAAAGTTTGCAGTTGCTACATGAAGTCGGAATGTTGCTGCCTCTGTTGGTCCAACAGCACTGTCACTGACACAGGAGCTGTACCACAAGATCGGTTTGTGGCAGTCAGAGATCCTGCTCCGACCTGCGCACGTGCCAACACAGTCACTCAATCAGAAAGAATTAGTACAGCACAGATTAGGAGACAGCTTGGATCACATTTTGCTTTTGAAATCAGAGGCCCGTATTCAACCCATCACAACTGTGCCGCCTTTTTTTAAAATAGCTACTTGGCTAGACCCCTGCTCTCACAGTAATGCAAGTATTCAAATTAATTTTGGAAATTAACAGTGAATCAGATGCCACCTCCTTTCGAGATGACCTCAGCTCTTCTTTGAAACAGCAAAACCCAATGAGAACATTGAAACTTCCAATGTTTTAAAAAAATCACATGCTTGGTCACTGTAATATGACTTTTTTTTGTTTACATAATGCTTATCAAAAGGTAATTTAAGGCAAAAAGGAGAACTCGAAGAGAAAGGTGAACCACCTGTGGGTAGCAAAGGCAGTCAAGGGCAGTACCCACAAGGAAAATAATGACATAGCAGCGGATGACTAAAAAGGAAGAAACTGATCATGTAATTAAATTGACTAGAAACAAAAATGAATGGCAAGAGTTTTACAGGTGATATAAAAATTGAGTATCTAAAGTCCGCATCGAACCCTTAGAGGTTCTGATTCGGGAATTGATAATAGGTACAGGGAAACAGCAGATAATTTAAACCGATATTTTACATTGATCTTCATGAAGGAGGATGCCGTTATCATCACAAAGGTAGCAAATAAGCAAGTTACTCATGGGAAGAAAAATGTTATAACTGCCTTTGTCACAAGGGACAAAGTATTGACTATTTTATAGATCTAAAGGCAGACAGGATCTAATGGCCTGGATCAGACATTTTTAATGCAACTGGCTGCAGAGATACTCAAGACATCGATTAGAATATTCCAGAATCAGGGGATACAGGGAGCATCCAGTGGATTGATGCACCTGTTCAAGAAGGGAAGGGAGACAGAAATCAGGAAACTATAGACTAGTTAGTTTAATGTCTGGTTTGGTAATACAGCAGAGTCGATTATTAAAGAAATAAATAGCTGGGCATTTAGAAAAGCTTATCATTAAACATGGAAGACTGGGTTTTGTGAAAGAGAAACTATACTTAACAAATTTGCAATAGTTCATTCAGGCGATAACAAGCAGGGCTGATAAAGGGCAATCCAATGATGTTCTTATTTGAATTTTATAAATGCAAATGATAAGGTACTACATAAAAGGTAATTGCACAATATAGGAGCTCACTGTATCGGGGTAATGTATTAGTATGGACTGAGGATTGGTTAACCACACTGGCTGTTGCTGAGACCTCGCTTGGAGTACAGTATACAATGTTAGCTCCCATATTTAATAATGGATAAACCAGTATTGGAGACCATTTAAAAAAGATTCTCTTAGCTGCTTCAAGGATGAAAGGGTTGACCTATCAAGAATAGCTAAACAGGTTAGGTCATTATTCAATAGCATCTCGACAAATAAGGGGTGATTTTATGGAAACGAGATTCTGAGGAGCTTGACAGGATAGATGTTGACTAGATCTTCTAGCACCAGTGAAGTCTCAAACCAGGCGACATTACATAAGGGAACATTGATTTTTAAAAAATGTAAAAAAAAATTTCTCCCAACGAATGGTTGGAATTTTCTAGCCCAAAGAATAGTGAAATGTGGTAGGGGAATGGGTCTGGCTGGGTTACTCTTCGGAGGGTCAGTGTGGCTTGTTGGGCCGAAGGGCCTGTTTCCACACAGCAGGGAATCTGTGATTCTATCTCAAATTATTTTAAAAGAGGGCAGATATATTTTTGAAATATTGAGCCGTGAGGGTTATGCGGATCAAGCATAAAAGAGGTGTTGAGGTCTGGCTTGGCCCAGCCATGATCAGATAGAATGGGGGGGAACAAGCTGAAGGCGATGACTGCCCTACTCCTGCTTCAATTCCTTGAAGCTCCATTTCATGCTTTTTTGCCTCCAAAGAAGAGCGTGATACAATGTGCTAAAGATCTCAGATGATGTGAAAATGGGGTGTTTATGTACTGATTCAGATGGCATTGATTCATCAATCACAGTTATGCAGTCATGAGTAGGAAGGCATTCCCTCCACGAATAAAGGAAATCTACTGCAGAGCTCACACAAAGGGAATTCTTACCCTCAATAAACTCTCCCATCACATTACCCAACATATCAGCAAAGGCAGGACACACTGCGCATGCTCTTGCCAACAGAGCGACCCCAGGTGATTGATGTCAGCACCAGACCAATGAAAGGACGGTGGGCGGAGCTGGATGACCTAGCAGGATGTTGGTCCTCCAACCAATCAAAGTGAAAGAAGGGCTGAGCTAAACTCAACCATGTTATCACCCTCGCGCACGGCGCAGAGTCGCTGTAATGAATGTTCGGGATTTATGGACAGAAAGGATACAGTAACTAAACAGGGAAATGGGAGAAAAACTGTGTTGCTATGAGCGGAGAGGTTTTACAAACAAATTGTGAACGTCGGAAAACACAAATTTGAACGTCCCAGTCCCGTGTTTGCAGTAAATGAGGAATGGCCTCAGCGCGGCTGCAGGCCTGAGTGAGCGCCGCCATCTTTATTCGGGACGACTCACTGGACACATGCGCCGCCGCCATCTTTGTAGGGGGCAAGGTGCAGCCAGGCGCACGTGCAGCCTTTCTCGAGTATAGAGTCATTGGGATCATAGCATCCAATACTGCTCTGATCCACCTCAGGGCTACCTCATAACCACTTTGTCAATACCTAGCTTCCTCAGTCTCTAACCATGGGTGTATTGTTGGTCTGTTTACTACGGTATTCTTACTTTTATAGACCCTTTGTAAATTAGTTTTTCACTGCAGGCCAGCCCCTGACCATGTGCTGCTCTATTATCAGATTACTTTTTTCTTTTTCATTCCCTGTAATTTATTTTGCACGCCGTGAAACATCAACTGTGTTTCTCCTTCCACAGATACCAATGATTAATGCCAAAGCCCTGTTGCATGTGGAGAGTGTGATGTTTGACTTTCTTGTTAAGCTGCAGTTTGTGTGGTGACGGTGCTTCCACAATGTGGTTGGGTAAGTGGCATTATAGATTATTCATTACAGCAAGTGATTATTTGAAGATAATGTCCAAATCAAGAACAGTTTGTAGTTTTATTATCATGCTTATAATTTCACAAAAATACCATTGAGAACTTTAGATATAAGGCCAGAGATGGAGATATTAGGTCAGGTGACCAAAAGCATCGCCAAAAAGCAGGTTTTGAGGGATTCTTAAAGATGGAAAGCAGACCTGTGAGGTTTTGTCTGCGAATTCCAGACCATGTTGCTTTAGCAACTGTAGAATCAGCCACACAGCTGAAGTAACGAATTAACAAATCGTTGGGAGTCTCAAAGAAAATGGGTTGTCGAGGTCTCAAAGGATGTGTGGTGCAGCCAGGAATCAAATCAAGAATGAGAATTTTAAATTGTTGTTGCTTATGAATAGGAGCCTTTTTACGGATGACCATGTTTGGCGAAAACTGAGCATGTGGGCGATAGAGCTTTCAATTTTTCTTGAGGTTACAGGGTAGTTGAATTTGGGAGGCTGGCCAGGAGTGTGTTTGGATAATGAATTCTGGAGATAACACACAATGGATGAGAGTTTCAGTATATGAGCTGAGATGAGGGTGGAATCAGCTAGAAATAGTGGTGTTGGAGTGGGACTAGGCTGTCACTCTCACCTCACCTCTGGGATTCAGCTGGTTGTCAGGTTGTGAATCAAGCGGTAACACAATCGGCAGCTGAGTTGCCATGGTGGAGCCTAAAATGAGTGTCGCTCAGCTGGCTGTTGCTGAGCAGCTGCTGCTTGGTAGCCCTGTTGATGACTACTTCCATCATTTTATTGCTGATCGAATGTGGGCTGACAGGAAAATTGCCTGGGTTGGATTTACCCTGTGTTTTTGTGTTGAACATCCCTGGGCAATGTTCCACATTGTCGGTAGATGCCAGTGCTGGAGCGGTACTTGGCTTGGTGGGTGTCAAGTTCTGGAGCACAAGCCATCAGTAATATTGCCAGAATGTTAGCAGGACCCATAGCCTTTACACTACTTAACCATTTCTCGATATTATTCGAACGAAATTGAACTGGCTTAAAGCTCACATCTGTGACGTTAGGAACCACTGGAGAAGGCTGAGATGGATCATCTCACTTTGCATCTGGCTGAAAATTACTGCAAATGCTGTCATCTTATCTTTTGCATTGGTGTGTGAAACCCCTCCATCAGTAAGGGTGGGGATATCTATAATGCTTCCTGCAACGAGTTGTTTAATTGTCCATTACCATTCACAACTGGGTGTGGCTGAACTGCAGAGCTCTGATCTGATCCATTGATTGTGGGATCACTTCGCTCTGTTGCTTGCTGCTGATGCTGTTTGATTATGCAGATGGTCCTGTTTGGTAGCTTCACCAGGTTGGCACTTCACTTTTAGGCATGTCTGGTGCTGCTCATGGCATGCCCTCCTTTGCTGTCCATTGTGATGGGTGAGTGCGGAATGTACAAACCCATGAGATTACAGATTGTGCTTTAGTACAGTTCTGCTGCTGTTGTTATCCTACAGTACCTCAGAGATATCCAGTTTGAGTTCCTACATCTGTCCCATTTAGCACGGTGATAGTACCACTCAGCACAATGGAGGTTTTTCTCAACTTTAAGGTGAGGCTTTGTCTCCAAAAAAGACTGTGGGATGGTCGCTCTTACCGATACTGTCATGGACAGATGCATTTGCTGCTGACAGATTCATACTGATAAGATCTAGTATGTTTTTCCCTCTTGCTGGTTCCGTTACCGCCTGCTGCAAACCCAGTTGAGCAGCTATGTCCTTGAGGACCCGACCAGCTCAGTCAGTAATCCTGCTGCTGAGCTACCCTTGGTAGAGGACATTGAAATCCTGTACCCAGAGTAGGCTTGTCACAATATTATTCCCTCAGTGCTTCCTCCAAGTGTTATTCAACATGGAGGAACACTGATTCATCAGCTGTGGGAGCACGGTACGTGGTAATCAGCAGGAGCCATGTGACTTCCTGGTGTCCAGAGTCAATGCTGTGAACTCCCAGGGCAAATGCTGCCTGTGTGTACACTACTGTGCCAACACCTCTACCTGGTCTGTCCTGCTGGTGGGACAGGACATATCCAGAGATTTCAGGAGAAAGCGAAGACTGCAGATGCTGGAGATCAGAGTCAAGAGTCTGGTGCTGGAAAAACACAGCCGGTCAGGCTGATGAAGGGCTTCGGCTCGAAACGTCGATTCTCCTGCTCCTCGGATGCTCCCTGACCTGTTGTGCTTTTCCATGATCACACTCTCTATCTAGGGATTGTGATGGTGGTGTCTGGCCATTATCTGTAAGGGATTACTCTGTGAGTATGACTATGTCAAGCTTTTCATTGACTAGGCTGTGAGACAGCTCGCCACGTTTTGGCACAAAAAAAAAACAGATGTTAGTGAGCAGGATGTTGCAGAGTCGAGAGGGCTGATTCTGTGGTTGTATTTCCTAATGCCTTGTTAGATGCCAAGTGGTCCATCCAGTTTCATTCCTTTGCTGAGACTTTGCAGTGATTAATACAGTGAGTAGCTTGTTGGGTGACTGTCAGTTGGCAGGACTTTTTCGCCATTGACAATGGTTCCATGGAGATCAGGAGATTCCTAATTCCAGTCATTTTTTCTTGAATTCAGATTCTACCATCTGCCGAGCTAGGATTCGAATAAGGACTTCAGTTGTACATTTTAATATTCTGGATAAAAGTTAAATACATTAGGTTTGTTCACTCACTTTAAATATCACTAACCCAGGTTTTGTTTCTTTGTAAAACACTGTCCATCATCCTGTCTCCTTCATCCTTCCCTCCAACAACAAGGGCAAGAAGCACATTGAGTTTCTCTGTCACTAAGACAGACAATCCGACCAGCTGCCTCTGCTGCTTCCCTCCCTCTCACTAGCCCACCGAGACATCTACGCAAGCACTAACACCAGGAATTCCAATCTCTCAAATGTTGCTTGTCTCCCCCTCACTCCAGCTCCATTGCTACTGAAACCCCTTACCCGTGTTGGTGTTATCTTAAACTTGAAGAATCTGAAATGAACCCTTGATTTC
>NW_025214632.1:36240-37903 GCF_004010195.1 Chiloscyllium plagiosum | reverse complement strand
ATTTCAGTTGTACATTTTAATATTCTGGATAAAAGTTAAATACATTAGGTTTGTTCACTCACTTTAAATATCACTAACCCAGGTTTTGTTTCTTTGTAAAACACTGTCCATCATCCTGTCTCCTTCATCCTTCCCTCCAACAACAAGGGCAAGGAGCACATTGAGTTTCTCTGTCACGAAGACAGACAATCCGACCAGCTGCCTCTGCTGCTTCCCTCCCTCTCACTAGCCCACCGAGACATCTACGCAATCACTAACACCAGGAATTCCAATCTCTCAAATGTTGCTTGTCTCCACCTCACTCCAGCTCCATTGCTACTGAAACCCCTTACCCGTGTTGGTGTTACCTTAAACTTGATGAATCTGAAATGAACCCTTGATTTCATGACTGACCCAGAATCTGCTAGCTTTCAGTGTTTCCTGCACAATTACCCCCCGATCCCTTTGTGGTGCAGCTTTCTACAGTTTCCAACATGTCAATAGCATTCAGTTCTCTTATTATCCCCTCCAAAATGACCAACTTCCCATTTTCCCAAATTATACTCCATCTGACAACTTGTTGCCCCCTTCTCCTGTGCATGTCTCTCTCTTCACAATCCTCTTAGAACTTTACAGTTATGCCTTTTCCAGGAGATTCCACCCCTCCCCCCCCCCCATTCTTCTAAACATTTACTGGGAGCACTGGGCAGAGTGAAGCAGAGTTGCTCTGTTTTTAGAGATACTCTATGGGAGGAGCTTGCTGCCCATTGGTCAGAATGGAGACAACTTGCCCATCGAGTTGCATGAGCCTTTCACACCCCATGACTTATTGATGAGGCACAGCGGCAGCACGGAAGGAAAAAAAAGAAGCAAATCCTGCTCTCCACATCTTACTGCCTCTTGCAATATTCTGTCCCATGTGTCAAAGATCTGTCCTGTTCAGTCACATGAAATTCCAAGATGGAAACTCCTAGAAACCCACATAGATTTCCACCTGAACTGACTGCTGACCTCCACAAGGGGTATTGTCTCCAGTCATCCTGGGCCAGTAGGAGGGGATGGTGTGAGTTTCTAACCTGAACTGACAGTGATGGATTTTATAAAGTTGTATTACAGGATACTACAGGTGGACATTCAGATGGTAATCTCAGTCATTGTAACACCTAACTCTGATTGAATTAGGCAATTAATCAGGACCTGGATATTTGCATTGTATGAGAGTATTGTATATTCCATCTGAATCCCATTTGCTGGATAAAAGTTCTCCTTTGAATCTTCCCAGACCTTTAATGTGTGTCCTGTAATCCTTGTATAATGAGCTGATGGGTATAACTAACTCTGATTGAATTAGGCAATTAATCAGGACCTGGATATTTGCATTGTATGAGAGTATTGTATATTCCATCTGAATCCCATTTGCTGGATAAAAGTTCTCCTTTGAATCTTCCCAGACCTTTAATGTGTGTCCTGTAATCCTTGTATAATGAGCTGATGGGTATAAGGTTTATTATTATAACGTGTAACTTTACTAAACCCCTCTGTAACAGCTCATCTCAATAGCCTTTGCTACAAGGAGAGCAACCTCAGTTTCCCCAAATCCCTGATTCCCCAATGTCTCTTTGCTCTCTATAAGGCACACATCAGGATTGTGTTGGAATATTCTCCACTTGCCTGCATCAGTGCA
>NW_025214632.1:33992-36202 GCF_004010195.1 Chiloscyllium plagiosum | reverse complement strand
CCTGGCAGCAGTGCTAATCACTGAGCCACTGTGCCACCCTAAAATTGTATTTTGATTCACAACCACTTCCTCTGATAGTTCATTCCACACATAAACCATTGTCTGAACAAAAATAAAAAAAAATCCCAAACGCCTTTTTAAAGCCATTCTGCTGTCACCTTAAAAGGTATGTACCTAGTCTTGAATCGTGTCCCTTCCTGGAAAGGACACCTGCTGTTCACATTACTGATACCACCCCTCTATGATTTGAGAAACGTCTAATAAGGTCACTCCTCAGCCTCCTGCGCGCCAGTGAAAGAAGTCGCAGCCTATCCAGCCTCTGCTTATAATTCAAACTATCCATTCCCATCAATATCCTGGTAAATCTCTTCTGAATCCGCTCCAACTACATAATGTCCTCCCGATATCAGCATGACCAGATCTGGACACAGAATTCCAGATAAGGCCTCCCCAACATCCAAAATAACGTCCCAACTCTTGTACTCAAAGGTCTGAGCAACGAAGGCAAGTGTGCTAAGCACCTTCTTAACCACCCTGTCTACATGTGTCACAGACTTGAAAGGCCTGAACCCCTCGACCTCTTTGTTCCATATCACTACTCGAGGCCCTGTTTTTCATTAGTGTAAGTCTGCCCTTGTTTGTTTTTTCATAATGTAATATTTTGCATTTATTCCAATCCAAAAATCCCAAAAAAACCCTGAGCATTAAAGACAGTAGGCGTATACTTAAGAGGGAAATCAGGAGGGCTAAAAGGGGACATGAGATAGCTTTGGCAAATAGGGTTCTGAATAATCCCAAGATTGTTTATAAATACATTAAGAACAAAAGGGTAACTCGAAAGAGAATAGGGTTCCTCAAAGATCAGTAAGGTAGCCTACGCGTGGAGCCGCAGGAGATGGGCGAGATACTAACTGAATGTTTTGCATCAGTGTTTACTGTGGAGAAGGACATGGGCAATATAGAATGTGGGGAAATAGATGTCGACATGTTGAATATATCCATCTTACAGAGGAGGACGTACTGGGTGTCTTGTAACCCGTAAAGCGTGGTTAATCCCCCGCACCTGATCAGGTGTTCCCTAGAACTCTGGGAAGCTGGGAATGTGATTGCTGGGCCTCTTGCTGAGATATTTGTATCATCGATTATCACAGATGAGATGCCGGAAGACTAGAGGTTGGTTAACGTGGTGCTGCTATTTAATAAAGGTGGTAAGAACAAGCCAGGGAACTATCGACTGGTGAGCCTAACATTGATGCTGGGCAAGTTGTTGGAGGGAATCCTGAGGAACAAGATGTGCATGTATTCTGAAAAGCAAGGACTGATTAGTGATAGTCAGCATGACTATGTGCGTGGGAAATCATGTCTCACAAAATCGATTGAGTTATTTGAAGATGTATCAAAGAGAATTGATGAGGGCTGAGAGGTGGACATGATCTATGGAATTCAGTAAGGCGCTCGACAAGGTTCCCCATGGAAGACTGGTTAGCAAGGTTAGATCTCATGGAATACAGGGAGAACTAGCCATTTGGATACAGAACTGGCTCAAATGTAGAAAGCAGGGTGGGTGGTGGAGGGTTTTTTTTCAAATTGGAGGCATGTGACCAGTGGAATGCCGCAAGGATCAGTGCTGGGTCCACTACTTTTCGTTGTTTATATATATGATTTAGATATGAGCATAGGAGGTATAGTTAGTAAGTTTGCAGATGACACCAAAGTTGGAGGTATAGTGGACAGCGAACAGGGTTACCTCAGATTACAACAAGATGTTGTTCAGATGGGTGAGAAGTGGCAGATGGAGTTTAATTCAGATAAATGTGACGTGCTGCATTTTGGAAAAGCAAATCTTAACAGGACTGATACACTTAGTGGCAAATTCCTAGATAGTGTTGGTGAACAAAGATATCTTGCAGTGAAGGTTCATATTTCCTTGAACGTAGAGTTGCAGGTAGATAGGATATTGAAGAAAGTGTTTGGAATACATTCCTTTATTGATCAGAGCATTGAGTATAAAAGTTGGAAGGTCATGTACAGGACATTGGTTAGGCCACTTTTGGAATATTGTGTGCAGTTCTGTTCTCCACCAATCGGAAATATGTTGTAAAACTTGAAAGGGTTCAAAAAGGATTTACAAGGATATTGCCAGGGTTTGAGCTGCAGGAAGAGAGCAAAAAGGCTGGGGTTTTCTTTCCCTGGAGCATCAGAGACTGAGG
>NW_025214632.1:26737-33467 GCF_004010195.1 Chiloscyllium plagiosum | reverse complement strand
CCTGAGTAGGAGAGTCCAGAAATAGAGAGCATAGGTTGAGGGTGAGAGGGGAAAGATATAAAAGGGAACTAAGGAGCAACTTTTTCACGCAGAGAGTGGTGCGTGTATGGAATGAGCTGCCAGAAGAAGTGGTGGAGGCTGACAGTTACACCATTTTAAAGGCGTTTGGATACTTGACATGAATAGGAAAGATTTAGTGGGATATGGCCCAGGTGCTGGCAAGAGGGATAAGATTAGGTTCGGATATCTGGTCGGCATGGACACATTTGAGCGAAGGTTCTGTTTAGTGCTGTTCATCTGTGACTCACAGCTCTGTGGGTTTCGGTCTCTTCAAAGATAAATCTTAGTCTGTTTTATTTTAGTAAAGCTACAACATTCAGTAGGGCGATGGTTTATATCTTTAAATAAACATCTTATGATACTTTGATTAAGTTTTTTAATATAAAATATTGGTACTAATTTATTCTAGAGTAGTGTTTTGTAAAGCTGTAAGACTGTGTGCCTTTTTCTGGGTCTGTGGACTGTTAAGGTGCAGAGATGGCCATTCGTACAGTGATGTGCTCTTCCTGTTGGATGTAGGAGATTAAGGAAAGTTTCAATTATCCTGATTGTCTGCAGGAAGTGAGGATGCAAATCCTGTAGGATTTCATGGATCAGATGGAGCGATGATTAAAGGTAATGAAGAATTTACAGGAGCCGGGGTATGTGATAGGTGGCAGTTTCAGAAAGATAGGAAAACTGCCGATCCAGTCATGTAGATGGGTTTCCTCTCGGAAAGGGAGGAGGGGAGGGCAAGTAGTGCAGTAGTCTCCTGTGGTTATTTCCATCTCAAACAAGTATACTGTTTTGGAAAGCATCGGGGGTCACAGACTCTCAGGGGAATATCGCAATGATAGCCAAGTTCCTAGTGTAATGTGAGGTATATCAGGTTCCACGCGATCGATGGTGATAGGGGGCTCTCTAGTCTGCAGCACAGACTGCACTTTCTGTAGCTAACAGTGAGACATCAGAATGGGGTGGTGCCTCCCGACTGTCTGGGTGAAGGGTGGCTCCGAGGGTGCAGAATATTCTGAAAGGGGAGAATGATCAGTGGGAGTTTGCTGTACATTTGTACCAATGACGTAAGAGAGAAGGATGAAGTCCTGATGAGAGAATATAGCAAATTAGCCTGGAGGATAATATGCAGGTCCTTGTGGGTAGTAATATCTCGATTACTCCCGGTGCCACATGCTAGTGAGAGTAGGAATAGCAGGGTAGAGCAGATGAATGCCTGGCCAAGGATCTGATACAGGGGAGAAGGATTCACATTTTTGGATCATTGGAATCTCTGCTGAGGGAGAATTGACGTGCATAAGAAGGATAGATTACACCTGAATTGGAAGGTGTCTAATATCCAAGCAGGGAGATTTGCTAGTGCTACTCGGGAGGCATTAAGCCAGTGAGGGAGTGGGGGTAAACCTAAAGAGATAGTGAGGAAGGAGGTAAGTCTGAGGCTGGTACAGTTGAGAAGTTAGACAGGCAAGGGTAAGGCACAGAATGAGGTAGGACTGACAAGGTACAATAGACAATAGGTGCAGGAATAGGCCATTCTGCCCTTTGAGTCAGCACCACCATTCATCATGATCATGCCTGATCATCCACAATCAGAATCCTGTTCCTGTCTTATCTCCGTAACACTTGATCCAATTTTCTTTAACAGCTCTATCCATCTCTTTCCTGAAAGTATCCAGAGACTTGGCCTCCACTGCCTTCTGGGGCAGTGCACTCCATGTGCCCACGACTCTCTGGGTGAAGACGTTTCTCCTCAACTCTGTTCTAAATGGCCTCTTCCTTATTTTTAAACTGTGTCCTCTGGTTCTGGACTTACCCATCCGTGGAAACATGCTTCCCGCCTCCAGAGTGTCCAACCCTTTAATAATCTTGTATGTCTCAATCAGATCCTCTCTCATTCTTCTAAACTCAAGTGTATATAAGCTCAGTCACTCCAATCTTTCAACATATGACCATTCCGCCATTCCGGGAATTGACCTCATGAACCTCCCCAACACTCCCTTAAAAGCCACAATGCTCTTCCTCAAATGTGGAGACCAAAACCGCACACAATACTCCAGGTGCGGTCTTACCAGGGCCCTGTACAGCTGCAAAAGTACCTCTTTGCTCCTATACTCAATTCCTCTTGTTACGAGGGCCAGCATGCAGTGAACCTTCTTCACTACCTGCTGTACCTGCATGCTTGATTTCATTGACTGATGGACAAGAATAACTAGATCTCGTTGTACTTCCCCTTTACCAAACTTGACTCCTTTTAGATCGTAATCTGCCTTCCTGTTCTTGCCTCCAAAGCAGATGACCACACATTTATCCACATTAAGCTGCATCTGCTATGCATCCGTCCACTCACCTAGCCTGTCCAAGTTAACCTGTATTCTCATAACATCCTCCTCACATTTCACCCTGCCATCCAGCTTTGTGTCATCAGAAAATTTGCTAATAATACTTTTAATATGTTCATCTATATTATTAGTGTATATTGGAAACAGCTGCGGTCCCAGCACCGAAACTTGTGGTACCCCACTAGTCACTGCCTGCCATTCTGAAAGGAAGCGTTTATCACTACTCTTTGCTTCCTGTCAGCCAGCCAATTTTCAATCCAGGTCAGTATATTCCCCTTTGTAAATCCATGGTGACTCTGACGAATCCAATTACTGCTATCCAAATGAGCCATAATTTCATCTTTTATAATTGACTCCAGCATCTTTCTCACCACTGATCTCAGGCTAACCGGTCTATAATTCCTTGTTTTCTCTCTACCACCTCTCTTGAAAAGGGGGACAACATTAGCCACCTTCCAATCTAACTGTACATCTCCTGATTCTGTGTGTCCCCCTTCGCAAGGGGTTGAACGTCATCCCTCACCAACAGGGCCATCCCACCCCCTCTGCCCATCAGTCTGTCCTTTTGATAGCACTGCATTGCATTTATTTAAATGCAAGAGGTTTGACAGGGAAAGCAGATGAGCTTAAGATATGGTTTTGAAAATGGGACTGGGAGATAGAGGGTATTCTAGAAAGGTGGCTTAGGTTGGAAAGGACAGGTAGCTTCATGTTCCAGGGAATAGATGTAAGAGGAAGTATAGAAAGGGGGATAAGAGAGAATGTGGAATGGTGTTTTTGATTAGGGATAACATTATTGTTGTGCTTAGGAAGGATATTCATGGGAGTTCGCCCGGTGAACTTACTTGGGTGGAACTGGGAAATAAGAACAGGATGATCACCTTATTGAGATTGTCTGTGTGGGTTTCATCCGGGTGCTCTGGTTTCCTCCCACAGTCCAAAGATGTACAGGTTGGGTGGATAATCCAGGCTGAATTGCCCATATTGTTCAGGGATGTGCAGGTTGGGTGGATTGGCCATGTGGAATTGGGTGAGAGCTCCCCCTGTTCACCGCCATTAAAATCTCTGCTAACTTTCCTGCTTTAGGGAAATCGGCATGCCTGGTTGGTTACAGGCTGTGTAGCTTAAATGGTCAGCAGCACGCCGAAAGATAATGATTGGTAGTTTAAGTCCATCCAGGTATGGAGCTTTGGTTGTTCCAAATCAGACTATGGAAATACCACCCTACCTCCAGTTAAACCGGAAAATCCATGGTAAGGTTGAATTGCAGCCCAAACCATTGATGATTCTGTGTTCCCTGGCTCCACATGGAGTAAGACAGGTACAAACACTGCTCTCTCCAGACCCCTGCTGTCAACAGAAAGTGGCCAATGCAGCTCCCTGCACAGCCCTGGGACACAGCTTCCAGAAACTCCCCCCTCATGAATGGCACTTCCCGTGTGAAAATCTTTACATTTAATACAGTTATGGCTGCAATCCAAACCCTGTCCCCAAGATTAGAAGCTGCCGGATTTTGTGATAAGAACAATGTTATGAAGGTGAAGATTGAAGAGTTGAAGAGTCCACCTTTAAGAGAGTGAATTATGTTCAGAACTGAGAGCTGACAAATACCTGTGATAACCAGTTAGCAGTCTCAGCGTGTACTGGAAAATTTGAAAGATGTACCGTTTGGCTGTGAAACAAAACTAAGTTGGTTGCTAATTAGAAAACAATTCCACTTTTACCAATCAGTTTAAATTCTGCCCCAGAATACTAAAATCCAATTGCGCTTCAATTTAGTGTTTTGAAACACTGCAGAACCGAGGACTTCCATAATGTTACCCCCACTGACCATTCCCCATGAAACATGCCCAGGTCCTCAGCTGACGATTTTTGCTGGGAAACTTTGCTCCTTGGATTTCAACTGGGCCGCCTACCCAAGGAAATCAAATATGGTACTGCTTTTAGTGGAAGGAGCAGAGCACGGTAACTGCACTCTAAAACAGAATGACCATCAGTGCTGTACACATCAGTGCATATTCAGAACCAGGTAGGAGAAAACCCTAACGTTTCAAACAGTAATGAAACGGGATTGCATTCCTTTTCACCACTCGAGCATGTATCAGCGAGCAACTTCAAAGCCTGGTTTGCTGATGTGAACAGCACGTTAGAAAGCTCTGCTCACGTCAGTCCGAAAGGCCGCCATCGGGAATAAGGTCTGTTATTGCCGGATTTTGAAGCGGGGAGTTTTCGTGAATGAGGTGACTCCAATCCACACTACACTACAGGAAGCATCTCCGCGAGCAGCTGGTGTTCAGAGTCGGCCAGCACTAAAATTTACAGCAGTTCAACGCTTCACCTTTCCATTTCCAGGAGCTGGTTGTTCTCCAGCGTAATTGGCATCATTGAAAAATGAAGAAAATCATGTGAAATAACTCACAAAATATAGATAAGGGGTGCACAGTATGGAATGTAGGGCAAGTCTGAACGTGGGAATGACCTTAAGGAAGACTGAACACTTAAGTTTTTGTTTTCAGCAATGTGGGGTAAGTTGAAAACTGGAGAGCATAGGTTTAAGGTGAGACGGATAAAATATAAAAGAGACTTGAGGTACCTTTCCTACGCAGAAGGTTGTGCGTGTATGGAATCAGCTACCACAGGAAGTGGAGGAGGCTAGTACACTCAGAAGATTTCAAAGGCAACCGGTTGAGTTTCTGGATAGGAAGGGTTTAGTGGGATAGGGGACCAAATGCTGGGAAATGGGAGTTTGTTGAAAATGCATCTCCAGACATTTCGAAGCATGAATGCTGTTCTGGGGTCAGTCCGAGGGCAATCAGCCATAAACGGCTACCAGATCCTTCAGCAGAATAATTCCAAACTGCGCTCCCAGCATATATTGGAAACCTTGTGCACCGCCACCTCCAGAAAAATCCTGAAATGATGGAAAACAAAGAACCGAAAACGTAAGAGCCATGAAAAGTGAAGATTCCCAATCACAGTCTCGATTAGATTAGTTTGCCCATCCGATCAACAATGCGGCAGTGCCTGCAGCCCACGTCAAAGGACAGAAGTGAAGGAAATGACAGAAATTTAAGACCATATGACAGCTAATCGAAATTATTTTCCCATTTACCAGAACATCAAATAGTGTGAAGTAAAGTCACTGCAGGATTTTGTTTCACAGCAGCGATGAAATCCCAATCTCCGTTCGGTTTCACTGGAAACAGTGAACAACACAACTTGGCCGAAACATGATGCAGCAGTGAAACCGCTTGAGGTCCGGGCTTTTCGTGTGGGAGGCGAATGTGATCACGACAGCATGGACACTGGCACATAGGAGAGGGTGCACTCTCCCAAATCAGAGATACATTTCCAATAAGCAAAGTGAGCTGGTCGTGTTGGAATTAAAACACTGAACATTAACACGCTGCAGTAAAAGAGGCAATGCGCAAAAATGGTGGGATTCAAACACAATCCGCATTAGAGATATAGAAACAACACAACACCTTCGACCACTCGTCCACAGGACCAAACACTGCAGTCGCACAATTTCTTATACTTTCAATGGTGCACCTGCAAAAACAACAGAAGCAAAGTCACAGGGAAAGAGTTCCCCCATCCCTGTCCTGTTCGCACTGCTGCGGGGATCTGCCCAGCTACAATATCAATTTTGCACCAGATAATGATAACTCTTCAAACCATACAAAAACCAATGCGAAGCTGATCCTACCTTCTGAGTCTTCTTTGAGCCACAAATGTAATGTCTGTATGAGAGAATGGAAATTCGATTCTGATTCAAGAAATTTACCATGAGCTGCTTGACATTACAGCAATTTCGATTCTTCCTTTGCGAAATAATTTCACCCATTGCTCGAAACAGAACTGCTTTCATGTTTACACGCAACACGGAACACACCGGACTACAGGGAAAATGCACAAAGCTGAGCAGGCCGTGTTCCACATCATACCGTGCAGCATAGTTTCAGTCATTGTGTCTGTTTTGCAGAATAGGAGTCTCAAATAATGTTCTCCACCCTAAAACCGGAGGTAGCATTACATTCCGAGAACCACAGATCACATTGTGAGGATGCTCTGACCTCGGAGCCAGTTCGAGATGCCACTTTCCTTAACCGTGCAATTTGCTGCAGAGATGTTCACATCTGGACAGGAGTCACATGGATACCAACTGAGTTGGAAACCTGTGTGGGAATCGATGAGAAGCGACTCAATAAATTTTGCTAAATTCCATGGTGCTTATTAGAAATGCAGTTTCTCTTCACCTCAATCTAAAAGGCAGTTTCTGAAAATAGTAACAGAAGTCAAAAGGTAATTACCTCCCCCCCCCCCCCCCCACCCCA
>NW_025214632.1:16049-24040 GCF_004010195.1 Chiloscyllium plagiosum | reverse complement strand
CATATGCCTATGCAATGCCCGCTTAAATGCCCATAATGAGGGAGAGTCCACCACTGCTACTGGCAGGGCATTCCATGAACTCACGACTCGCTGAGTAAAGAACCTACCCCAATTTGGCACTATCCCACACCACAGTTAATTCCCTGGGAAGCAAACCTATTTTTCTTTTGTTTTCAACATCAATATACAGTGGGGACCGAAACAGCACTTTAACGAGCTGCAGCGTTGGAGTTGATCAGCAGAGATGGCAATGGTGAGATTCTAACGCAAGCCCCTTTCGAGAGAAGATCCGGGATCGAGCGCCTTCGACCGCTCGACCACCCTGCCAGACGGCCGGGCGCACCATTTTCTTGCATTTCCAATGGTGCTCCTGCATAGCAACAGATGCAAAGTCACATGAAAAGGGTTCCACGATACCCCTCCGAATCGCACAGCTGCTGCGATGTGCCCGTCTACAATGTCAATTTGTTTTCAACATCAATATACAGTGGGGACCGAAACAGCACTTTAACGAGCTGCAGCGTTGGAGTTGATCAGCAGAGATGGCAATGGTGAGATTCTAACGCAAGCCCCTTTCGAGAGAAGAACCGGGATCGAGCGCCATCGACCGCTCGACCACCCTGCCAGCCGGCCGGGCGCACCATTTTCTTGCATTTCCAATGGTGCTCCCGCATACCAACAGATGCAAAGTCACATGAAAAGGGTTCCACGATACCCCTCCGAATCGCACAGCTGCTGCGATGTGCCCGTCTACAATGTCAATTTCGCAGCAGATAATGATAGCCCATCGATCCAGACAAAAATCAATGGTAGACTGAGTCTATCTTCTCAGACTCTTTTCAGCTACAAATGTATCAGTGAGAATATATGTTCGGTGACGATTTGGACAAATTACCATGAGCTGCTTGACATTACTGCAATTTCGATTCTTGCTTTGTGAAATGATTTCACCCATTGCTCGAAACAGGACAACTTTCACGTTTACACGGAACAAAAAACACCCCGGACTATGGGGAAAATGCACAAAGCTGAGCAGGCCGTGTTCCACATCATACCGAGCAGCATAGTTTCACTCACTGTGTCTGTTTTGCCGAATAAGAGTCCCAAAGAATGTTCTCCATCCTCAAACCGGAGGTAGCATTACAATCCGAGAACGACAGATCACATTGTGAGGATGCTTCGACCTCGGAGCCAGTTCGAGATGACACTTTCCTTGCCTTTTACCTTAACCGTGCAATTTGCTGCAGAGATGTTCACTCCTGGACATGAGCCACTTGGATACCCACTGAGTTGGATACCCACTGAGTTGGAAACCTGTGTGGGAATCGACGAGAAGCGACTCATTAAATTTTGCTAAATTCCATGGTGCTTATTAGAAATGCAGTTTCTCTTCACCTCAATCTAAAAGGCAGTTTCTGAACATAGTAACAGAAGTCAAAAGGTAATTACCTCACCCCACCCCCACTCCGGAAGAGGTGCTAACTGCCCTTGAGTGCTTTTTGTTCTCGATGTGAAGAGCTCTCACGCCTGAGTCACCTTCACGTCTCTGGTTGCTGAGTGAATCACAAAGAAGGAGATTCACCACAGCTGCAACAGCCTCGCTTCCCCACTTGCCCTCCCCGTTTTCATTTTCCTGCTCGTCAGTGATTTAAAGAAAATCAAATGGATGCGATGTCATTCTGTAGCCTCTCTGTCGATTCCTCCGTTTCAGTTCCAACATGGCTTAGATATCGATGCGCACCTTAATACTAGCGACGCTATGAAAGCACAAGTCCAAAGGTTCCTCTGAGAGTGTAATTCCTTTCATTGCTGTTGCTGATTGAATGAGCCACTAACGTGCGAACTGCTCCAAAACATGATTCAGGACATCTGATGCCAATTCTCGCACGTTGAATAACGACAGACAGCTTCCAAATGAGGTCTTTCAGAGACGACTTTGGGGTACATTTGACAGACAGACAAGTTCAGGAATTCCTGGTGCGCTGTGACACCAGCGCATCAGCTTCTTCCCATTCTTTGAATCGTGCCGCCTGCGCAAGGAATGCAAATGCGGTATTGCTTTTCGTGGAAGGATCAGAAGGCGGTAACTACACTCTCAATCAGAATGGCATATGATCAGAACCAGGTTGGAGAAAAAAAAATACAATGCATTGCACAGAAAAAAAAATGGAATTGCATTACATTTTACTACGAGAGCAGATTTGTTCAAGCAAATTCGAAGGCAGGTTTGCAGATGGGCAAGCAAGCAAAGAAGCTCCGTTCTTATCCATGTAAAAGGCTGCAGTCGAAGAGCAAAGCAGCTTCCGCCCATTTTCGAACTGGGGATCTTTCACGTGTAAGGCGAAGGCGACGACCACTACACTACAGAAACACGCCACCGACGCTTCTGCTGTGGCTCAGTGGTATCCAGCACTGAAAGTTGAAGCCATTCTACCTTTCATCTTTCTGTTTCCAATAGCTCTTTGTATCATGGTACTTGTTTAATTTTGGCTATGTGGTGAGCACGGACGAGATACACCGAAGTATCTGTTTCCACTCGGAGTACCCCAATAACGTTGTGTTGCTTACACCGGCTTTAAAGGATTACTTTGTAGCAGAGCTTGCCGTCGCAGTCTGTGGCACAATCATTTCGTCTGTTCGACTGCTCACGGGAAAGGTAGTATTGTGAAACACTGCAGAAACAAACGCCTTCCGTACTTTTGCTCCGACTGACCATACTCCGTGAAATTTCTGGATGAAGAGGTTTCTCCTCATCTCTATCTTAAATGGTCTACCCCGTATTTTTAAGCTGTGTCCTCTGGTTCGGCACTCAATCATCAGCGGAAACATATTTCCTGCTGCCAGAGTGTCTAATCCTTTCATAATCTTATATGTTTCAATCAGATCCCCTCTCAGTCTTCGAAACTCAAGGGTATACAAGCCCAGTCGCTTAAGTCTTTCAGTGTAAGGTAATCCCGCCATTCCAGGAATTGACCTCGTGGACCTACGCTGCACTCCCTCAATAGCCAGAATGTCTTTCATCAAATTTGGAGACCAGAGCTGCACACAGTACTCCAGGTGTGGTCTCACCAGACCCGGTACAGCCTCAGAAGCACCTCTTTGCTTCTATACTCAATTACTCTTGTTATGAAGGCCAGTATGCTATTAGTCTTCTTCACTACATGCTGTACCTGCATGCTTGCCTTCATTGACTGGTGTACAAGAACACCCAGATCTCTCTGTACTGCCCCCTTACCTAAATTGATTCCATTGATGTTGTAATCTACCTTCCTGTTCTTGCCACCAAAGTGGATAACCATACATTTATCCACATTAAACTGCATCTGCCATGCATCTGCCCACTCACCTAACTTGTCCAGGTCACCCTGTAATCTCCTAACATCCTCATCACATTTCACCCTGCCACCCAGCTTTGTATCATCAGCAAATTTGCTAATGTTATTGCTGATACCAGATTTAATAATTTCAGAATTATTACTCTATACAATAGCTTCCCTCCAGCTTTTCTCTCCTTAGTTGACATTTATATATAAAACTACTTCTATATTTACAGCTAACCTTTTATTGTGTGGCACCTATAGGAGAATGAACATGCTGGTTGATCAAATATTCCGGTTGATCAGTAGGTAAACATAATCAAGGTAAAAACACACACTTCGTAACAGAAACATAATGTAGGGGAATATACACATCACTGTTTTACTTTATTTGCAGCACTAGTCACATAAATAAGAATGTAACTGACTTAAATAAATCTTACTGACAGAGAGCCTTCTCACTTGCACTGTCAACTGATTACTCGGACATCGCGGTGTTTGAGGAGAAATTGACTCAAAATTGACTTGAAATTGAATCAATTATTGATATTTTGTGTGGTCATTCAATTGAAAACAAGTACATTTACATTGAAGTAAATAACTTTTTAAAACTATAATAATTGGACAGAATAATACAGTAAACTTTGCAGTGTTTGAGGTATATGATTTTTGCTGGTTTATCAACAAGTTAGAGACATAAAAATTTGTAGACAAGTAGGAGGCTGGGAGAACACAGGAAGCCAGGAAACATTAGAAGATAGAGAAGACAACGTTTCGGGTGTAACCCTTTTCAGGACTCAAGAAAGGTTACACCTGAAACGTTGATTTCTCACCTCCTGATGCTGCCTGGTTTATCAAAAGTACCAGTTCATAAGTTGCTAGTTAAAACAAAGGTCGCTGTATTATATCTCATGTTTTCAACATCTCTGTCTTCACAAATTCAGACACTTACACAATGTTTCCAAAATAGATTCACTTCAGACTTGGAAGATTGTTAGGTCATTGCCTTGAGGACTGTTGACCTCAATTCTGACCATGTCTCAATCATTTCTCCATTGGGATGATCTTTTATCCTTTCAAAAGGATGTTGTCATTGGTAAATCTGTCCATTTCCTAAGCTGGAAGACCCATGTTTGCTTGGATTCCTTTTTTAGAGAAACACCATTCTTTAACTCAGTAGTTGACTCAGAACATGACCTGGAGGACATTTAGTCTTTTGAATGGCCAACATTGAAGATGGCTGCTCTGTTGAAACAAGTTGTTGTTCCATGTATCATTCCGAATTTTCAGACTAAGCAATTATCTCTTCTTGACTGTGTTCTGCCTTTGTTAATGTTGGTCTGGTTTCCATGAAACACATTGGAATTTGGGTGCAATTAATCTTCATTTGTTCAAGGAAATCTTTATTCTCAATCTGCTGATATGTCTATCTATGTTGAATTAAATCAGCTCTTTATTTCAACTTCTTGAGTAGCTTCGGCATTTCAATTCACTCTCTGTGGAGGTCTTCCTAGTGAACTGGATATTTGCACATCCCCAAATGTCATCCTAGCAGACTGCTGTTTGTTAACATTATCTATGTCACTGGTTCAGATAATTGATCTCTGGACAACAAGGAATTAAATTGTTAACACTGAACCTGTGTTAGCTCATTAGCCACCAACCCAATCAAGTCTTCTGTATCAATTTGTCAGCGGTTACCTTTTGTCTGAGTAACTTCAGTCAAAGATTCATTAATGAGCTTAATTGGGTTATATTGCTCAATCTTGTTCTTGGATTTGTTTCTTTGGGCAAAAATTGATGATTTTTCTCTTTTGAATTTTCTTTAGTGATGATAAAAATTACAAACTAGGAGCAAAAGGAGACCATTCTTCCCCTTAAACCAACTCTACTATTCAATAATATTGTGGCCGATTTGTTGATGTTTTAAAATCCCACCCCCTCCAACTCTCCCCGATAACCCTTAATTCCACTGTCTAACAAGAATCCATCCATCTGTGTCTCGAAAATATTCAGCGACCCTGTCTCCACTGATTTCAGAGGCAGAGAGTTCTCAAGTTGCATAACCTTCTTGGGGGGATAAAAAAGTTCCCATCCCTGCTTTGAAAGGGCAGCTCCTATTTTAAAACCTGCCTCTTTGTTCTGGACTGATCCATAAGAGGAAACATCCCATCTACATCCATCTTGTCAATGCCATCATATACACTTCAATCAAGCCATTCCACTCTCTTCCAAACTATCCAACTTATCCTCAGAAAACAACCCATTCATTCCAGGTATCAATCCAATAAACTTCCTCTGCACCTGTGTCCTTCCTTAAATAACACTACCAAAATTGCACACATGATTTGAAGTTGCCAGTGTTGGATTGGGGTGTACAAAGTTAAAAATCACAACACCAGGTTATAGTCCAACAGATGTATTTGGAAGCATTAGCTTTCGGAGCACTGCTCCTTCATCAGGTGGTTGTGGAGCAGGACACAGAATTTATAGTAAAAGTTTAATATGTGATGCAACTGAAATTATATATTGAAAAACACCTGGATTGTTTGTTAAGTCTCTCAATGTTTAGAATGACCATGTTGGTTTCAGTTCTTTCATATGTTAATCCCAAAACGTTTTTTGAAGTTACATTCTCAAGTGAATTTTAACAATAGGTGACATGTCGGCCCAGATAATGCATTGAAGGTGTGAGCTGCCCTGTGTGAGGTAGTCTGTGCCCCAATGTTCAGACTGATTCTATTTCTAAAAGAAGGGATTTACAGAATCTTACATGAATTCATGATGTTTTTGAGCAAAATAAAATGTTATTCTGCAAGAACAAATTCACACCACAAACCTATATGTGTATGTGTGTGTAGGGGCGGATATGAGTGTCTGTGAGAAAGTGCGTGTATGTGTATGTGTGTGAGTGTAAGTGTAAAAGGGTATATGTCTGTGAGAGGGTGCTTGTGTGAGCGTATGAGAGAGAGCTTGTGTATGAGAGAGGGTCTGCGTGAGTGTATGGGTCTGTAGAAGTGGGGTATGATGCTCAACTCATCGACTGCCAGGTACAATATGCCACAGGGAGAAACTGTAATGACTTCCTCAGGAGACAGACATGAGCTGCAACCAACAGGGTACCCTCCATTGTTCAGTACCTCCCAGGAGCCGAAAAACTACGCCATATTCTTTGCAGCCTGCAACACATTATCAATGAGGATGAGCACCTCACCAAGACCCTCCCTACGCCTCCACCTCTCGCCTTTAAACAACCACCAAACCTTAAACAGATCATTGTTTGCAGCAAACTGCCCAGCCTTCAGGCCAACGACATACAACCCTGTCACGGCCCCTCATAATTTTACAAACCTCTATAAGGTCACCCCTCAGCCTCTGATGCTCCAGAGAAAACAGCCCCAGCCTATTCAGCCTCTCCCTATAGCTCAAATCATTCCTATTTGACATGAAAACAGTGTAATCAATCAAATTATGGTGCCTCCCCCTTGAGAATTTTGATGTGAAATTTTGGGGCATTAGGATTAGTGACTGATCACAATAACAATGATTAAAGGAGATAGAAGATCACAACAGCAGCCTCACTTTCTGTTCATCAATTAATTTTTAATTATCTGCTGACTGATCGCCTGAGATTGCATGAACACAAACTCATATCTCTCATACTCTGAAGCTGTACATTTGATCCATAATTCATCCACTATTTCCTAAAATACGGACCATGTACTCAATCAGAGAGGCCTCTGCGTCATGTGCAGCTCTCCATAATCATTAACTACATTCATGGCATGCAGGTGGGGTGCACCCACCCATGGTTTATTTACAATTGAAGACTGTGATCTGTCTTTTCATTAGAAGACTTCTCCAGTATTGTGTAATGTATAAATAATGTACTTTTTTAACTCATTCATGGACTGTGTGCATCACTGGCGACACTAGCATTTATTTCCCATTTCTAAGTAATAAGATAGTGATGAGCTACCTCCTTGATCACAGTCCTTGGGGTGTAGCCACAGCTCAGATCTGTTCCAGAGGGACGTCCACAATTTTGACTGACAGTAAAGGAATGGCCGATACATTTCCAAGTCAGAATGGTGAGTGGTTGAAGGGGTACTTGGAGAGGGTGGTGTTCCTTCTAGATGGTCAAAGCTGAGGGTTTGCAAAGTGCTGTGATGTTTGTTAAATCCACTCCTATGTCTGGAGTAACTTCACACCATGTGAATATCCCAGCTGCGTGGTGGCTCAGTGGTTAGCACTGCAGCCTCCCAGCGCCACAGACAGTAGGATTCAAGCCTCCACCTGTGTGGAGCTTGCACATGCTCCCCATGTCAACATGAATTTCTTCTGGGTGCTCCAGTTTCCTCCCACAGTCCAAACATGTGCAGGTTAGGTGAATTAGCCATGCTAAATTCTTCCCTAGTGTTCAGGGATGTGTAGGTGGAGAAACACCGTGTCTCCACGTGGGGCGAGACTCGTTCCCAGACAGCAGCTGGACAGGGAAGAGGCAGACAGACACAGGGCACAATGCAAACAGTGCAAACCTAAACCCCTGGAGGCAGTGCTGACTAACTTGCAAACAACTTAGATCAGGGTCAAATACAATACATCCAGCTGCAAATATCATCTGATCATACCTGAATTGCTGGCCTCTCCACTCACTGCACTGAAATACCAGCC
>NW_025214632.1:8018-13768 GCF_004010195.1 Chiloscyllium plagiosum | reverse complement strand
TATTGTATCCGTTGTTCCCGATGCGGTCTCCTCTACATTGGGGAGACTGGGCACCTCCTTGCAGAGCGCTTTAGGGAACATCTCCGGGACACCCGCACCAATCAATCACACGCCCCGTGGCCCAACATTTCAACTCCCCCTCCCACTCTGCCGAGGATATGGAGGTGCTGGGCCTCCTCCACCGCCGCTCCCTCACCACCAGACGCATGGAAGAAGAAAGCCTCATCTTCCGCCTCGGAACACTTCAACCCCAGGGCATCAATGTGGACTTCAACAGCTTCCTCATTTCCCCTTCCCCCACCTCATCCTAGTTTCTAACCTTCGGTTCAACACTGTCCCCTTGACTTGTCCGGACTGGTCCGACCTGCCCAGCTCCGTTTCCACCTATCCACTCCTCCCTGACCTATCACCTTCATCCCCTCCCCACTGACCTATTGTACTTTGTGCTACTTTCTCCCCACCCCCTCCCTCCTCTAGCTTATCTCTCCACGCTTTAGGCTCTCTGCCTTTATTCCTGATGAAGGGCTTTTGCCCGGAACGTCGATTCTGCCTGTCCTCGGATGCTGCCTGAATTGCTGTGCTCTTCCAGCACCACTGATCCAGAAGAAGCAGAGGATTTGTTTGAGTTAACCCTGGGTGGGGTATGGAGGCTGTATTCACTTCGAATCCGAGTCTGGGACATGAGTTAAATCTGGAGCAGAAGTTAAAGAGATAAGAAGCCCGGAAACAGGGATTGGGGTTGAGGGTCACTTCCTGATCCAGCCTGGATTTTCCAATTACATTTCCAAAACTACACCTAACCATCGGAGTGGCCTCTATCTTCCCCTGTATCGCAGGTCTGAAGGGCTGATTGGAACATTAGAACATAGGACTGAGGGAAACGAGGGGGGGCATTTGGCCATTTGACACTACTCCACCAGAAAATGAAGTCATGGCTCATCTTATTGTGGTCCCAGCTGCACTTTTCTCTCCATGCGCCATTTTCCCTGATTTACCTGTCTATGGAAAATCAGACGAATCCAGCCTCGATATAATATGAAGTTTCAGCCATCCCAAACTTCTGGGAAAGAGGATTTCCACTTGAATGAATTCCCACTTTGTGAATTTCTTCTCACTCCATTTGCGACTGAGGATGAAGGGTGTCACTTTTTACTTTTCTAGTCACACTCCTCCACTGCTCGCAACAAATTTTTAGTGTAACCAGGTTGATCACATAGCCAATGATAAAGGTCTCAGACTGGGTTCGGTTCAGTAATAAGAACAAGTCAGGCAGATTTCTTTCGTCAGCCACAAGTGACTAACAGAACTAACGGAGGAGTATGTTGGATCTGTGGGTAGCACTGCTGCCTCACATCACCAAGGAGCTGGGTTCAATTCCAACCTCGGGCGACCTTCTATGTGGAGTTTGAACATTGTCCCCGTGCCTGTGTGGGTTTCCTCTCAGTGCTCCAGTTTCCTGCCACAGCCCAAAGATGTGCAGTTTCAAGTGGTTTTTTCCATAGTGCCCAGGGATGCGTAGCTTAGGTGGGTTAGTTATGGGAAATGCAGGGTTACATGGATAAGGTAGGGGGGCACGTCCAGGTAGGATGCTATTTGGTGGATCAGTGCGGACTTAATGGATGGAATCCTGCCTCCACACTGTAGAGGTTCTCTGACAATGACAACAAATTTGGACTATACAAATTTGGACTATACCCAGCGGGTATATACCTAATCCACTCTCCTCAAGGTCTTGTATGTTTCATTCTCATTCCAAAAGTAAACTGTTAAAACCTTCATAATATAAGCCCTTCACCCCGGGATTATGTGAAATGAAACATCTCTGAACTGCTTTCAATATAATTATAGCCTTTCTCAGATAAGGAGTCACAAAATAAACTCATCTCACACTCAGATCATAAGGTTTATATTTGTTTTCTCAAAGTGCTGAGAGTCTTTTTGAACACTCTTCCCCACAGACTGTTGGAGGCAGAAGTATTGAATATTTTTGAGGCACCAACAGAAGGGTCATGAATGAAAACAGAGTCAAGGATTATGGAGGAATGGGCACCAATTTGCAGCGTAGGGAAAAATGTAGACAATGGTATCAAATTACACGGGTCCAGATCATCCAGGAATATAATGCAAAATGAAATGATAATATCGATAAAACATTAAGGGGGAATCCAAGATGGCGGTGATCCAGAAGGTCTGCTTTGCTGGGCTCTGCATCACAGCACGGGCAAAGTGGTTCTCTAACCCATCCCATCCCAGCCATTTACGTAAAATTCAACAATAAAAGAGCGATAGAATCTTTACTAATCCCATTTTATCAAGTGGAAATGACAAAACATGGGAAGGGATCGAGTAAATCCCAACACATGGGTGCACCCGTCAGAAAACATCGAGCGTGCCTGAGGCTGTAGCTGCAACCCACTCTGCTCGTTCCATGGACCCAGTTCCTCACCAGGCCTTGGTCACAGAGTTAACTAAGTTATGTAAAATGATTGAAGTCATGATTGAAGAAGGGTTCAGCAGTGGCGAGAGCCGCTCTCAGCCGTGCTCCAAAAACATGAGCAGCAACTTGACAGCCTTGGAAACAGAACAGACGATGTCAAGCGCCGAACTGCAGTGGCAGAGACCGCGATCAGTTCCTTTAAAGAGAGGATCCTTGCCTTTGAAAAACAGGTCCATACCTGAACTGAAAGTGACGACGACCTCGAGAACAGGGGAAGGATGAATAATGTTCACATTGTCGGTTTGCTGGACCGGACAGAAGGTGGTCAGCCTGTGAGTTTATTGAGAACTGGCTGCTGTGATTCCTTTACTTCAAAACTGTAAAGGGACGGGTGAAGACTGAGACAGTTCATCGGGTTATGGTGCGGAGGTCAGACTTAGACCAACGCCTTCACCCTGTCCTTGTGCGGTTACATAGCTATGGGGACAAACAAAAACTGATGGAATCTCCCAGAACCCAGGGGAAAGATCCGATGGCGTTAATTCACGAGGGCTCCAGTATTATGTTCTTTCAGGAATTTTCAGCGGCGATGATTCAGGAAAGAAAATCTTTTGATGAGATCAAGAGAAGAGCAAGGGAACTCTGGATTCAATATTCGTTACGGTACCTAGTGGTGCTCCGTATTGCTTTCAATGGATCCATACACTCTTCTGACTCTCCAGAGAAAAGAAAACTTTATGGACATTTTAAAGTAAGATGGATGTTTAGATAATCATGTTTCTCTCTTAAAGAAATTTTCTTGGACTTTTCTGGCATTAACCAGTGCTAAATTATAGTCGGGGCCGGGTAGAGTACTCACTTTTAACTTCTTCATTAGTATTACTACTCTTTTTCTCTTTCCTGGCTTGTGTCTGGGGTGCGGCTCAAGCAGAAGCGGGTTACAAACGTAGTTGTGATGACTAAATACCGACCATAGGGCAGTTGAACCCCGATTTTTGTTGTTAATTGCCCTGGATGTCATTTTGGTAGCGGGCAGAACATAAAGTTTTGGGATAAGTAACCGTCCCCACTGGGCGGGCGTGGGATAAATTCCTATGAAATGTCATTGGCACTTTGGATTTTGTTTCGTTTTTTGATTTTTTTATGTGTTTAGTTTTGGAAAGTTTTGAGCGCTTGATAGATGCAGTAGTCTTCGTCTGTGTTGTTTCTAAGCTCTATGAGTCTTTTTTCATTCATGATCAGTGATGTGTAATTCGTGTTCTTCCTCTCTCGAGCTCAAATGTTGCTACAGTGTGTGATGGATAATGATTGCTTAAATGGTGTACCTGGAACAATAAGCGGAGCCATCGTCCAGTCAAGAAGAAAAATGTAATTTCTCGTCTTAGAAGGGAGAGGGTGGATGTTGTCCTATTGCAGAAGATGCACCGAGATGACAAGGAGCATTTAACATTACAGCAGGGTGGATTTGATCGGGTTTATCTCTCGTTTTATTAATAGTAGGAGTAGGGGAGAATCCATAATGGATAGGAAGAATCTTCCAGTTAAGTTATTAGATTATATTAGACATTCACAGGAGGATCATAATCCCCAAACCCTTGAACTATGGGAAAGAATACAGTATTTTGAATGGCTATTACTTCCCGGCGCACCCTCTTAATACCGTGGTAGATGCATTTTCCAAATTAAGTTATCTTGCCTTGTGGCGCATTAGTGTAGAAGTTTCCAACTGTCTTATCGACCCCACAGTGGACAGAATGTCCAAAGGTCCCCCAATACTCTCGTTTTAATGTAAGCAATTACTTGATACTTGTGCAGAACAAGAGCTGGTGGATGTCTGGAGGCAGATCTACCTCACAAGTAGGGATTTTATTTTCTTCTTTAACCCGCAGAAATGGCAGACGAAGGTTGATCTCTTCCACATCCCTGCAACAATCTTAGACTCGGTGGCATCCTGCACAATTGGGAAAATTACCATTTCTGACCATGAAGCAGTATAATAGTTTCGAGATGCTGGCGAACGGATCCCCTTTTTCTTAAGGCTAGTTAGTTCATTGAATATTTCTGTAATGATTTCAGATTTTTCTTAGCCATTAATTCAGATTCAACCAGTAACCCATCCATTCTATAGGAAACTGCTAACACTGATGCCAAGGGAATCATTATTCCTCAGGAAGCGGTAGAAGGGGGAGCAGCAATGTTTGTTTGAAACACGGCTGAGAGGGCATATTGTGATAGACTCCCAGTGATTAAGCTGCAGAGGATCACCACGCTTCGGTCTACAGTGAATTCCACACTCACACAGACAACCAAGAAGGAACTCACTTTTGCAAAACAAAGGCTGTTTGAACGTCTTGATAAGCCAGGCAAGTATTTAGCCTAACTTGCCATGCAAACGAGCGCCCCCTAAAGCCATTACCTCAATTACGGATGGTACTGGGATTCTTACCTTCAATTCCAAAAATATTAATGCCTTCTGTCCGAGATTTTTGTCCGAATTATTTCAGACTGAACATTGTGAGGAGAGATGGATTAAGATGGAGTCATTTTTTTAAGAACCTGGGTCTTCCAGGAGTAACCCCTGAATAGGTGTTGTCTTAATGCACCATTGTCAGCGCAGGAGGGTGTGAAGCAGCTTCAGAATGTAAAGGCGCACGTTCCTGATGGATTTCCTAGTGAATTTTATACATAATTTATAAACCTATTGTCAGGGCTGAGGTTTAACGTGTTCCGTCACTCATACAGTCAAGACCCCCTCCCTCCATCCTTAAGAGAGGCTCATATCTCCCTGATGCTTAAGAATAAAACACCCTGGAGGATTGTGCTTCTTATACGCCAATGTCACTTTTAAATGTTGGTTTCAAAATCCCGTCTGAAACCCGTACATTAAGGTTAGAAACTTTGCTGCCTTCCGTTGCCAAAGAGGACGAAACATTCTTTATAAAGGGACGCAGATCTTCCTACAATGTCAAGTGGTTACTCAATATGATCCAAGAGTGTCAACATCAATCTGTCCAGGGATTATTGATCTCTTTAGATGAGAGAAGGCATTTGATTGGGTTGGGTGGTCGGTTCTCTTCTGTACATTAGAACGGTTTGGTCTATGCAAAGGTTTTATCAAGTGGGTGGGGATCCTTTACCGTGATCCTCTGGCTGCGGTTCTCAATAATGGTGTTGCCACCAGTAATATTAACATTTCTCCAGGCAGTTGACAAGGTTGACACCTTTCGCCATTGGTGTTTATGTTGGTGATTTAGACACTGGTGGAGGCCATCCGTAGGGATGCCAATATATCTGCCCCAGAAGTTGAATAGAA
>NW_025214632.1:0-660 GCF_004010195.1 Chiloscyllium plagiosum | reverse complement strand
CCTCACCTCTAACACGCTGGATGAGCCAATGGACTTCTCTGCCATTAAGATTGCAACCGCCTGATGTACACCTTCTGCTAATTGTCTCACGTACTCAGAGTCCAAGATCCTTTAAGGATCTTCATAGCTTCAGACCCAAAGTTGCTTTGTTCTCTAATACTGGTCCAATCTCCAAAATCATCTTATCCTTAAGAAACATCCACCCCACCACTGTTCTTCAATCATACGTTTATCTGTCCATAAATATTGCCCGATTCCAATCCACATCAGCTCCCCTGCTGCTGACATCCTCATCCATGCCTTTGTTATCTCGAGATGGGGATTAATCCAAATTGCTCCCCTGGCAGTTTTCCCTGTTTATAATCTCCATTAGAGGCTGGTTAGCTCAATTGGCTGGATAGTTGGTTTGCGATGCCGAATGATGCCAACAGCTGAGGTCACTATTAAGTCTCAGCTTTTCAACCTCATCTCTCACCTGAAGTGAGACGACCTCAGGTTAAACCATACCAATCATTTCTCTCTGAGAGAACAGCCCTCTGGAACTATGGTGATTTTACCTTTATCTTTTCATCTCCATTAACTTGAGCTCATTCTAATACCTGCAGCCTGTATTCTTACTCATGCCATGTTTTATTCATTTACTATTCCTGTACTTGCTGA
>NW_025214631.1:31861-47722 GCF_004010195.1 Chiloscyllium plagiosum | reverse complement strand
GTAAAGTCGCCATGTGTTGAAGCTTCAGATAGCTAGCAACTGAGCCTCTGCTTTAACAAAAGTCTCTGCTTACTCTCCATAACTCACTGGATGTCACTGCATTTACTCCTTCCTTCACTCCCTATATTTCTCTCTGTCTCTCTTCCCGTTCCTTGTGCTCCACACACCCAACTCCATACATAATCCCAGTAAGCATTCCAGCAAACCATTCCAACGTTCGCTTCCCCTGAGAGCAGTGGTCTTGATCTGAGATGGGGTACTTTATCAAGTTGGTGGAGACTGGTGTGGTATTACTCCCCAAACTATCGAACTGTTAGCCCTGTTAGCAGTTTGGATCAGTAATTGGCTTGTGGAAAGAAAACAGAGGGTTGTAGTTGATGGAACATGTTCATCTTGGTGTCCAGTTACTAGCGGTGTACCACAAGGGTCGGTGTTGGGTCCACTGCTGTTCATCATTTTTATAAATGACCTGGATGAAGGCTTAGAAGGGTGGGTTAGTAAATTTGCGGACGACATTAAGGTTGGTGGAGTTGTGGATAGTGACAAAGGATGTAGTAGGATGCAGAGCTGGGCTGAGAGGTGGCAAATGGAGTTTAATGTGGACAAGTGTGAGGTGATACACTTTGGACGGAGTAATCGGAATGCAAAGTACTGGGCTAATGGTAAGATTCATAGGAGTGCAGATGAGCAGAGAGATCTCGGTGTCCATGTACACAGATCCCTGAAAGTTGCCACCCAGATTGACAGGGTTGTTAAGAAAGCATACAGTGTTTTGGCCTTTATTAATAGAGGGATTGAGTTCCGGAACCAGGAGGTTATGCTGCAGCTGTATAAAGCTCTGGTATGGCCACACTTGGAGTATTGTGTACAGTTCTGGTCACCGCATTATAAGAAGGATGTGGAAGCTTTGGAAAGGGTGCAGAGGAGATTTACTAGGATGTTGCTTGGTATGGAAGGAATGTCTTATGAGGAAAGGCTGAGGGCCTTGAGACTGTTCTCGTTAGAGAGAAGAAGGTTGAGAGGTGACTTAATAGAGACATATACGATAATCAGAGGGTTAGATAGGGTGGTCAGGGAGATCCTTTTTCCAAGTATGGGAACAGCAAACACGAGGGGACACAACTTTAAAGTGAGGGGGGATAGGTATAAGACAGATATCATAGGTAGTTTCTTTACTCAGAGAGTAGTAAGGGTATGGAATGCTTTGCCTGCAACGGTAGTATATTCACCAAGTTGGACAGGCATATGGACGTACATGGAATAGTGTAGGTGGGATGGGCTTCAGATTAGTATGACAGGTCGGCGCAACATCGAGGGCCGAAGGGCCTGTACTTCTATGTTAGAACATAGAACATAGAACAGTACAGCACAGAACAGGCCCTTCAGCCCACGATGTTGTGCCGTCAGTGTTGGTTAAAAACAATGACTGAAGATGCTGGAAACCAGATTCTGGATTAGAGTGGTGCTGGAAAAGCACAGCAGTTTAGGCAGCATCCGAGGAGCAGGAAAATCGACATTTCGGGCAAAAGCCCTTTGTCAGGATTCTGATTAAGAGCTTTGGCACGAAATGTTGATTCTCCTGCTCCTCAGATACTGCCTGACTTGCTGTGCTTTTCCAGCACTACACTCTTGACTCTGATCTCCAGCATCTGCAGTCCTCAATTTCACATATATAGCAGACATATCTTTGTTGGCCTGGGCATAGAGTACAAGAGTTGGCAAACCATGTTGCAGCTTTATAAAACCTGAGATTGGCTGCATTTGGAATATTGTGTGCAGTTTTGGTTGCCACACCTCTGGAAGAATTTGGAAGCTTTGGAGAGTGCAGAGAAGGTTCACCAGGATGTTGCCTGGTCTTGAGGGCATTGGTTATGAGGAAATGTTAAAAAAAAGGATTGTTTTCACTGGAAAGAATACAGCTGAGAGGAGATCTGATAGAGGTCTACACAATTATGAGAGGCATAGATAGGGTAGATAGTCAGGGGCTTTTTCCCAGGGTTGAAGCTTCAATTACAAGGAGGGGTGGCACAGGTTCAAGGTGAGATGGGGAAAGTTTAAGAGAGATGTGTGAGAGATGTTTTTCATGCAGAGAGTGATAGGAGCCTGAAGTGCACTGCAAGAAGAGATGGTGGAAGCAGGCACATTGGTGACATTTAAGAGGCATCTGGATGGTTACATGAATAGGGAGGGAATAGAAGGATACGGATCAAATAAGGGCAGAAGGTTTGTTTTTCAGTTTAGTCAGGGCATGATGATTGGCACACGCTTGGAGGGCCGAAGGGCCTGTTCCTGTGCTGCACTTCTCTCTTTCATAACTTCTGCAGAGATGTCCTGGATCTGAGATAACTAACCTCCAACAACCAGGTTCATTTGAGTGGTTAGGATCTGGAATGTAATGGCTGAGATGGTTGAATGGCACTCAGTGAATTTCTCATTTGGAGAGTTGCACTTTCATGACGGGTAGAATGTCCTCCTTCTGGTTTTTAATTATTCTGTGATTCTGAAGAGAAAGTCAGTCTGCCATGTCTAAAGAACAATAATTTATTCTCGGTAATGGTTCACTATGAGGAACTCTGACTATATGACACCAAGAGGGACTTTCAATTTCACTCATTCTCTGGGGCTTTTCTCAACAGGAAGGTTGAACAGGGAATGTTGAAAGTTCATTCCAATCAGAAAGGCCTGTGAGTGTTTGTCTTATTCAATTAGAAACTGTTAGACCAGCCAGAGTGTCAAATGCCCATTAAACAGATAATTTACTTTTCAACCTTAATGTTAAAGATTTTCTGGTAAATTCACAAATTTGTAGGATCATGAGGAACAACAGGAAGCCGTATGGCCCCTTGTATCTGGGCCTCCCTGTCATTTCAATAATGGGTTATCTGTCCCTCAACTCCTTTGTTTAAATCCCACAATATTCTTAGTTCAAGAGACTGGATCCTGAAAGATTGAATTGAAACACTAACATCAGCAGTGTTTTGGAATGCATAAAACATTTCTGAAAGTTGTTTTTAATAGGTAAAGCATTTGGCTAAAGTTAAGCAGCCAGACAATTACACAGATTTGATTGACTGGATCGGCTTCCCTTTTGTTGTAAGATAATAAGTATCACTCCTAAGCAGCCTGGAAAACCTCAGCAGGTCTGGCAGCATCTGTGAAGAGAAATCAAAATTAACATTTCAGGTCCAGTGACCCTTCCTATTCTGAATTCTTTGAGAACAGGACAGAGTTGTTCTCAAATCCACTCTGCTCAAACATCCTTTAACCAGTTTTATATTCACTCACGAGATGTGGTTAATGCTGGGGTGAGCCCAACATTTATTGTCTGCCCCTTAAGAAAGTGGTAGTGAGCTGCCTCCCTGAACTGCTGTAGTCCAAGTGCAGATATACCCACAAAACTATTAGGGAACGGTAATTATTTTTTGCAATTAGGGGTGGACAGTACTGCTGGGCCAGTCAATGACACCCATATCCCTGAATGAATTTTTGAAAAGCTTTCTAAATTATTTGTTTTATCTATGTGCGAACCTTCTGAGTTTCATAAAAACATGACACCCAGATCCAATTACATTTCTGCAATCTCTCATCATTCTGATATTTCTTTTTCCTGCCAAAAAGTTCAATTTCATATTTTTGCACATTCTGTTTTCTCATATTTACCCACTCTTGCCCAACCCAGCGCTGTTTCCTGTGACACGCCACTCATGACATTCTTCCAACTTCCTTCCGGCTCTCTGCTTCCTGTTAGTCAGCTAATTTTCTCTCCAGACCAAAATATTACCCCCTTACACCAAGACCTTTTATTTTCCACAATAACCTTTCATGTGGCGTCTTATCAAATGCCTTTTGAAAATCTAAATGTAATATATTGACTAATTCACCATATTTCCATGATGTACATCTCTATGACATGTTACTGCTTTAAAGAACTCAAATAAATTGGACAAAACAGACAACCTGATTGAAACATTTAAACTCCTGACGGGTCCTGATGGGAGGAATCCGGAAAATGTTTCCACACTTGGGAGAACCTCAGATGACAGATCACTTTTAAAAAATCATTTAAAACAGGGATGAGGCGACTTTCTTCTCAGACAGAATTGTAAGACTTTGGAACTCTCCTGCTAAAAGGTGTAAAAGCAAAGACCTGACTATTCGTAAGGTTAAGATGGATATAATTCTTGCTAAACAAAGGGATGAAAAGTTTTCAGGATAGGCAGGAATATCGATTCGAGATTACAATCAGATCAGCAATGACATTATTGAACGATGGACCAGGCTAGAAGGGCTGAAAGGGCTACAATTACTCCTTATTTGTGCATCCATATACTGTATCACTCAACCAACTCAATGATGATTCAATCTGGTCACCATTCCAAAACTAAATGGTCAGCTGTGCCTCTGCATTGACCCCAACACAAATCCATTAAGTTGTTCAGATGGAGGTAAATCCTGCATCCTATGTTGATTACAACTAGGGCAGTAACAGTAACAGCAACAGTATTCTTCTCATTGAATTTAAAATCAATAATGGCTTCTGGGAAAATCCCACTTGACCAGGAGTTGAGAGTGATGAGCATATTTATTGCATTCTCAGTCAATGTGGCTTCAACAACTCCTATTCAAAACTGGATCAACTCCAGAGATAGAATGTTCAAGGAAATAATAATCGCCTGTCAATTGTCACGTACATAATATCAAAAAACACAGCTTGAAGAAACACGACAAAGACTGGCCTGGGCTAACCTGAAAAGACAAACCCACACTGAAACCCTTTTATTTTTGATTTCTACAAGTGTGATTGTTTGAGCAAAGTCTGTATCCTGCTTATTTGTGAAGAACTGAAGTATTCATCATCCAATTGTTGCAATGTGCTGCCTACAGATCTGGCAATGAAATGGTATTAAAATTCATTGTGGAGTTGTGTGGTGGGTGGAAGGTACACTGTGTCAAGTGAAGCTCCAGGATGGACTAAGTAGCTGCTGTGTAACTCAATACAAATCCAATCTACATTTTTAAAAATGAAAATGCAGTGACACAGTAAATAGGTGAAGAACACCTTTATTTTTGATTTGTTTACACTTTACAAATAGCCTGAGCTTGTGTGGTAAAATGTTTGACAAAACATTATATGCCAGCTCTGAAAAAATTCATTGATCTAGTGATGAAATTTGTCTGAACAGGGGCACAACATTCGCCACTCTCCAGTCCCCTGGTACCACCCCTGTTGACAGTGAAGACGAAAAGATCATTGCCAACGGCTCGCAATTTCCTCTCTTGCTTCCCACATAATCCTAGGATATATCCCGTCAGGCCGGGGGACTTGTCCATCCTCAAGTTTTTCAAAATGCCCAACACATCTTCCTTCCTAACAAGTATCTCCTCGAGCTTACCAGTCCATTTCACACTCTCCTCTTCAACAATACGGTCCTCTCATTTGTAAATCCTGAAGAAAAGTACTCATTCAAGACCTCTCCTATCTCTTCCGACTCAATACACAGTCTCCCACTACGGTCCTTGATCGGACCTACCCTCGTTCTCGTCATTCTCATGTTTCTCACATATGCATAAAAGGCCTTGGGGTTATCCTTGATCCTACCCGCCAAAGATCTTTAGCTCCTTTCTTCAGCTCCCTCCTGGCTATCCTGTATCCCTCCAATGCTCTGTCTGAACCTTGTTTCCTCAGCCTTATGTAAGCCTCCTTCTTCCTCTTTACAAGACCTTCAACCTCCCTCGTCAACCAAGGTTCCCTCACACGACCATCTCTTTCCTGCCTGACAGGTACATACATATCAAGGACACGTTGTATCTGTTCCTCGAAAAAGTTCCACATTTCAATGACATCCTTCCCTGACAGCCTATGGTCCCAACCTATGCTCCTCAGATCCTCTCTTGCAGCATCGTATTTACCCTTCCCCCAATTGTAAAGCCTACCCTGTTGCACACACCTATCTCTCTCCATAACCAAGGTGAAAGTCACAGAATTGTGGTCACCATCACCAAAATGTTCACCCACTAACAAGCCCATCACTTGTCCCGGTTCATTACCGAGTACCAAATCCAATATGGCCTCCCCTCTGGTCGGACAATCTACATACTGCGTTAGAAAAGCTTCCTGTACACACTGCGCAAACACCGCCCCATCCAATCTACTTGATCTAAAGAGCTTCCAATCAATATTTGGGAAGTTGAAATCACCCATGACGACTACCCTGTGGCTTCTGCACCTTTCCAAAATCTGTTTCCCAATCTGTTCCTCCACATCTCTGCTGCTATTGGGGGGCCTATAGTAAACACCCAACAAGGTGACTGCACCTTTCCTATTTCTGACTTCAGCCCATACTACCTCCAGAGGCAGATCCCCCTCAAACTTCCTTTCTGCAGCCGTTATACCATTTCTAATTAGCAATGCCACCCCTCCTCCTTTTTTCCCACCCTCCCTAATCTTACTGAAACATCTGTAACCAGGAACCTCCAACAACCATTCCTGTCCCTCTTCTATCCACGTTTCCGTGATGGCCACAAGATCGTAGTCCCAGGTACCGATCCACGCCTTAAGTTCACCCACCTTATTTCTGATACTCCTTGCGTTGAAGTATACACACTTGAACCCATCTCTGTGTCCGCAAGTACTCCCTGTCAGTGCTACCTTCTTCACAGTGCTACATTCTTGAACAGCCTGACAAACAGCTAGCCTACTTGCTGGACTACAAGTCCGGATCCCATCCACCTTGATCGGACCTACCCTCGTTCTCATGTTTCTCACATATGCATAAAATGCCTTGGGGTTATCCTTGATCCTACCCACCAAAGATTTTTCATGCCCTCTCTTAGCTCTCCTAATCCCTCCCAAAGAGTGCTAGCAAACCTACCTCCCAGGATATTGGTGCCCTTCTGGTTCAGGTGCAACCCGTCCTGCTTGTACAGGTCCCACCTTCCCCAGAATGCAGTCCAATTGTCCAAATACCTGAAGCCCTCCTTCCTATACCATCCTTGCAGCCACGTGTTCAACTGCACTTTCTCCCTATTCCTTGCCTCACTGTCACGTGGCACCAGCAACAACCCAGAGATGATGACTCTGTCCATCCTAGCTTTTAGCTTCCAGCCTAACTCCCTGAGCTCCTGAATGACCTCCCCACCCCTCTTCCTGCCTATGTCGTTGGTGCCAATGTGCACCACGACTTCTGGCTGCACACCACTTGCAATCCACTATCAACCTGACTTTCCCAGTCCACCTGCAAATTGAAATCCCCCATGATCACTATAACTTTGCCTTTTCTATACATCGTTTCTATCTCCTGGTGTATCTTGCGCCCCGTTCCTGACTACTGTTTGGACGTCAATACACAAATCGGACTTTGGTTTTGTTCACCTTTGCGGTTCCGCAACTCTACCCAGACAGGTTCTACACCAACTGACCCTACTGTGTTTCTTACTATTGAGTAAATTTCATTTCTTACAACAGGGAAACCACATTCCCTCCTGTCTTTTCAACAGGATGTATATCCTTGAATATTCAGTGCCCAATCCTGATTCCCTTGCACCCACGTCTCCGTGATGTCCACCACGTCATACATGCTAATTTAAATCTGCTCCACAAGCTCATTTACCTTATTCCTAATACCGTTGTGCATTCAGATATAGCACCTTCAGTCTTGTATTAACCGTCCCTCTTTTCATTGTCATTCGTTTATCCAGTGTGCTTGAAGTTTGATTGCTAACCCTTTCCATACGCTCTGTCCTATTTGTGTCTGTGGTGGAGATTTTAAAAACCTCTCCTGAGCTTGGCACTCTTACCTCCTTTAATTTGGGTTTTCTAATTTCCCCTATAACTGAGTCAACCCCACCTCCCCCCCACCCCCACCAAAAACTCTCCCCCATTTCGTTTAAAGCCCTATCTACAGCCCCAGGTTATGCAATTCACTAGGATTCTGATCCCAGTATTTTTCAGATAAAGCTGTCTCATCTTCCCCAATACTGGTGCCAATGCCCCATGAATTCAAACCCATTTCTCTCACACCAATCTTTGAGCCATGCAAAGATTGGCAAGTTGGGTAAACATTGCAGGTTATGAGTTTGCTTTCAGTTCTGGATATTCAAGTATTGATTTTAACTTAGAAAATCCAGAGACTGGAAGATTTCAATGTAGTTCAAAGGAGACCTGACTACAGTCAGAAACAAATAGTTTCTCACCTATAAAAGGGAATAGGACAGTTCAGGTTAAACACAGCCACCTGGCTGTAAAAGATTTGCTTGTGAAACTTTCAAACATAGTACAATAAAATCAAGTTCTTTGGGTTGTTATGAGGTGCGAAAGTGTAAACTTGAAGTCCTGTGAATAGTCATGTAAGAAGACACCACAGTTCCCTGGAAACAACTGGGCGGAATCAATTAAATTGAATTTATAGTTTTGACAACAGAGATGTAATTTCTCCAGATTTGAGTCTCTGTGATGGAAAATGTTGGAAAATGGAATTAGACTTTATTTTTCTGTGTGATTTAAGATCTTTCAAACTATGTTTTATATTAAGATAGATTTGTTTCTTTTTCTTCAGTTCTGTTGTCAAAGAAACCTCTGCAGAATTGGTGACTATATTTCAGCAATCTACCACCATGTTAACTAAGATAATAAAAAAAATCTGATCTATCAAGCCAGATTGCAATCCGAGATCTGATTTGTCCTGCAGCAACATCACCTGGAGTTATCGTGATCTTTTTTCTCGTTTGCATGGCAAGGCTGCTGTGTTGTCAATGCAGTCAAACAGTGCAAAATCCCACAGCATTTCTATAGCTGTTCAATTTGGGAACAGATGGTTAAGAAAATGTCTCAGTGTTTGCAGTTATCAGAGACAGATGTCCTTTTCTCCTGTTGCTACATTTTCGTCACTTTCCTAGTACATGCTTCAAAGTTGCAGAGAGTTTTGTTTGTCTTGTACAGTGTAGACAATGTCTTGACATTCACAAAGCAATGTGGATGCTAACACTTTTCGTCATATGAAGCAGCAGCTTCTGTGTATCTGCAGGTAGGCACAGACTTAGCTGTGACCCATTCCTTGCTTCAATTTCCACCTCCACACATTTCAGCTTGAAGCTAGATCTCGTCAAAGATGGGAAACTACCGAGTTTCATCTGTGTAAAACATATCCCATTGGATTTACTCATTCTGGATGAGGGTGAGACCAGCATAGTCACAGCTCTAGGAAAAAATGAACCTATTTCTGTGATACTCTACTGTAACAAAATCAAGGTTTTGTGGATTCTGGAAATGAGAATGTTGGAGAAACTCAGCACATCTGACAGTATCTGTGGAGAGAGAAAAATAGAGCTAACATTGAGTCCAATATAACTATTCTTCAGAACTGGAAGGAAGACTGAAAAAGGATCATGCCAGACTCAAAATAGAACATAGAACAATACAGCACAGTACAGGCCTTTCGACCCTCACTGTTGTGCCAACCTGTGAAACCAACCTGTAGCCCATCTAACCTACACTATTCCATTCTCGGTCATATGTGTATCCAATGACCATTTAAATTCCCTTAAAATTGGCAAGTCTACTACTGTTGCAGGCAGTGTGTTCCACACCCCTACTACTCTCTGAGTAAAGAAACTACCTCTGACATCTGTCCTATATATATCACCCCTCAATTTAAAGCTATGCCCCCTTGTGCTAGCCATCGTCATCTGAGGAAACAAGTTCTCACTGTCCAACTTATCTAACCCCCTGATTATCTTAAATGGCTCAATTACATTACCTCTCAACCTTCTTCTCTCCAATGAAAACAGCCTCAAGTCCCTCAGTCTTTCCTTGTAAGAGCTTCCCTCCATACCAGGCAAAATCCCAATAAACCTCCTCTGAACCCTTTTTAAAGCTTCTGCATTCTTCTTATAATCGGTGACCAGAACTGTACACAATACTCCAAGTTCAGCTGCACCAGTGTTTTGTACAGCTGCAGCATGACCTCATGGTTTTGAAACTCAATCCCTCTACCAATAGAAGCTAACACACTGTATGCCTTCTTAATAACCTTATCCTGAAGAAGGGCTTATGCCCGAAACGTCGATTCTCCTGTTCCCTGGATGCTGCCTGACCTGCTCTGCTTTTCCAGCAACACATTTTCAGCTCTGATCTCCAGCATCTGCAGACCTCACTTTCTCCTAATAACCTTATCAGCCTGGGTGGCAACTTTCAAGAATCTATATACTTGGACACCGAGATCTCTCTGTTCATCTACACTACCAAAAATCTTACCATTAGCCCTGTACTCTGAATTCCTGTTACTCCTTCCAAACTCAATCACCTCACACTTTTCTACATTAAACTCCATTTGCTACCTCTCAGCCCAGCTCTGCAGCTTATCAATGTTCCTCTGTAACCTACAACATTCTTCGACAATATCCACAACTCTACCGAACTTAGTATCATCCACAAAGTTACTAACCCATCCTTCTATGCCCTCATCCATGTCATTTTTAAAATGACAAACAGCAGTGGACCCAAAACAGATCCTTGCAGTACCCCACCAGTAACTGAACTCCAGGATGAACATCTCCCAACAACCACCACCCTCTGTCTTCTTTCAGCTAGCCAATTTCTGATCCAAACTGCTAAATCACCTCAATCCCATGCCTCTGTATTTTGCGCAATAGCCTACCATGGGGAACCTTATCAAATGCCTTACTGAACTCCATATACACCACATCAACTGCTTTACCCTCATCCACCTGTTTGGTCACCTTCTCAAAGAACTCAAAAAGGTTTGTATTGTACAACCTACCCTTCTCAAAACTGTGTTGACTATCCCTAACCAACTTATTCCTCTCTAGATAATTATAAATCCTATCTCTTATAATGTTTCCAAACCCTTACCCACAACCGAAGTAAGGCTCATTGGTCTATAATGACCAGGGTTGTCTCTACTCCCCTCCTTGAACAAGGGAACAACATTTGCTATCCTCCAGTCTTCCTGTAGACAACAACGAAATGTTCACTCTATTTCTAGCTATTCTATGATTGGTTTGGTGTGGTTATATAACAAATGTGTATGGGTTCGGTTAATTCAGAATTATTAATCTGGAATTTCAGTTTATCTCATGTATCCTTTGTTAATCAACATCTTATTCTGTTGATGGTAGTGACTAACAACCTCAATACAGCTAGAGTTTGATTTGATGGATTTATTGTAGTCATATGTACTTAAGTACAGTAAAATTTTAGATTGGATTGTATTACAAATTTGAATTTAGAGGGGGCAGAATTGTTAGAATGCATCCCAAACAGCTTTCTAAGCCAGTACACAAATGGCCCTACAAGATGGAGAGACGACTGTAATTTTAGGGAACATAGCTGGACAAGTGGTTGAGCTGTCAGTGGGGGAATCACTTTGCAGACAATGCTCATAACTCTGTTACTTTCAAGATTGTTATGGAAAATGACAAGAGTGGGCCTGAAATCAAAGATCTTAACCTATGGGAAGGCTGATTTTAATAAGAGCAGATTTGATTTGGCCAAAATGGATTATAAGCAAATACTTTCAAGTGAATCTATCAGAAGTCACATGACATCAGGTTATAATCCAACGGGTTTATTTTAAATCACAAGCTTTCAGAGTGTGTTCCTTTGTCAGCTGAAGTGACTTCACCTGACGAAGAAGCAGCATTCTGAAAGCTTGTGATTCCAAGTAAACCTGTTGGACTATAACCTGGTGCTGTGTGACATCTGACTTTATCCACCCCAGCCCAATACCGACACCTCCACATCAAGGTAAAGCTGTGTCAGAGCAGTGAGATACATTCAAGAAGGAAATCAGTAGGTGTTCAACAAGGTTCCTCATGGGAGACTAGTTAGCAAGGTTAGATCTCATGGAATAAAGGGAGAACTAGCCATTTGATACAGATCTGGCTTAAAAGTTGAAGACAGGGATTGGTGAGGGTTGCTTTTCAGACCGGAGGCCTGTGACCGATGGAGTGCCACAAGGAAAAGTGCTGGGTCCACTGCTTTTCGTCATTTATTTGAATGATTTGGATGTGAACATAGGAGGTATAGTCTGTAAGTTTGCAGATGACACCAAAATTTGAGGTGCAGTGGATAGCGAAGAAGGTTACCTCAGGGTACAACAGGATCTTGTTCAAGTGGGCCAATGGGCTGAGGAATGACAGATGGAGTTTAATTTAGAGAAATGTGAGGTGTTGCATTTTGGAAAAGCAAATCAGAGCAGGACTTACACACTTAATGGTAAGGTCCTAGGGAGTGTTCTGAACAAAGAGACCTTTGAGTGCAGGTACATAGTTCCTTGAAAATACAGTTGCAGGTTGGAAAGATGTTGTGAAACTTGAAAGGGTTCAGAAAAGATTTACAAGAATGTTGCCAAGGTTGGAGGACTTAAGCCATAGGGAGAGGCTAAATAGGCTGGGGCTGTTTTCCCTGGAGCATAGGAGGTTTATAAAATCATGAGGGGCATGGATAGGATAAATAGACAAGGTCTTTTCCCTTGGGAGGGGGAGTCCAGAACTAGAGCGTGTAGGTTTAAGGTAAGTGGAGAAAAATATAAAAGGGACCTAAGGGGCAAATATTTCACTCAGAGGGTGGTGTGTGTATGGAATGCCTTGCCAGAGGAAGTGGTGGAGGCTGGTACAATTACAGCATTTAGTAGGCATCTGGATGGGTATATGAATAGGAAGGGTTTACAGGGATATGAATCAAAATTAGAGTGGTGCTGGAAAAACACAGCACATCAGGCAGCATCCAAGGAGCAGGAAAATCAATGTTTCGGGCAAAAAGCCCTTGATCAGGAATGAGGCTGGGAGCCTCAGGGGATGGAAAGATAAATGGGAAGGGGCTGGGGGGAGAAAGGTAGCTGAGAATGCAACAGTTGGATGGAGGTGGTGTGAGATGATAGGTCAGAGAGGAGAGTGGGCGGATAGGTGGGATGAAAGATTGAAAGGTGGGGCAGGTCATGAGGACAGTGCTGAGCTGGAAGGTTGGAACTGGGGTAAAGTGGGGGGAGGGGAAATGAGGAAACTGGTGAAGTTCACATTGATGTCATGGGGTTGAAGGATACCGAGGCGGAAGATGAAGCATTCTTCGTCCAGGCATTGGGTGGTGAGGGAGTGGTGGTGGAGGAGGCCCAGGACTTGCATGTATCCATCCTTATTCTTGATGAATTGCTTTTGCCCGAAACATCGATTTTCCTGCTCCTCGGTTCATGCCTGACCTGCTGTGCTTTTCCAGCACCACTCTAATCTTGACTCTAATCTTCAGCATCTGCAGTACCCATTTCTTCCTTTACAGGGATATGGGCAAGTGCTGCCAAATGGGACTAGATTAGGTTAGGATATCTGATTAGCATGGACAAGTTGGACCAAAGGGTCTGTTTCTGTGCTGTACATCTCTATGACTATGATAACATATTCCCATAAAAATAGAGTGTGCCCAATAAATCCATCAAAGCCTGGATGTTTAAGAATACACAAAACTGGATAAAGAGAAAAGAAGGGAGATTTATGACAGAAACAAAGGACTGAAAAGGACTGAAGCCCTAGAGGATTACAGAATGTGCAAGGGAGAAATCTTAAAAAGGAAATTAGGAGAGCAAAATAGGAGCATGGAAGGATAATGGTGGGGAAAATAAAGGGTGATTCTAAACAAAAGAAGAAACTGCTGCAGAAAGTCAGTAGGTGTAGCAGCATCTATAGAGAGACAAACAAAGTTACTGTTCCAGGTCCAGTGACCCTTTGTCAGAACTGATGGTGATTTGTGTAACTGGTTTAGATTGAATGGAGGAGGATTGATCAGTATGTTCACAGATGATACAAACATTAGAGAGGCAGTAAATTGTCACATAGATAACCTTAGATTAACCAAAAGATTTAGACAGTTTGGACAGTAGCTGAAAAATGTGTTGCTGGAAAAGCGCAGCAGGTCAGGCAGCATCCAAGGTGCAGGAGAATCGATGTTTCGGGCATAAGCCCTTCTTCAGCTCTGATCTCCAGCATCTGCAGTCCACACTTTCTCCTAGTTTGGACAGTAGCAAATGGAATTGAATCTTGATAAAGCTAATGATACATGCAGGAAGAGAAATGAGATTCTGCAAAGGGAGCTTCTAGGTGGCACAGTCGCTCAGTGGTTAGCACTGCTGCCTCACAGCACCAGGGACCTGAGTTTAATTCCAGCCTTAGGTGACTGTCTGTGTCTTTTCTCCCACGTCTGCGAAAGTGAGGACTGCTGATGCTGGACAGTCAGAGCCGAAAAGTGTGGCACTGGAAAAGCACAGCTGGTCAGGCAGTATCCAAGGAGCAGGAGAGTTGACGTTTTGGGCATAAACCCTTCATCAGGAATGTCTGATGTAGGGCTTATGCCCGAAACATTGATTCTCCTGCTCCTCAGACACTGCTTTTCCAGCACCACACCTTTTGACTCCCACAGTCCAAAGACATGCAGGTTAGGTGGATTGGCCATGCTAAATTGCCTATTGAGTCCAGGGATGTGCAGATTAGGTGGATTAGCCATGGGAAATGTGGCATTATATGGATGGGGTTGGGTCTGGTTGGGATGATCTTTGGAAGGTTGGTGTGGACTCGAAAAATCCACCTGCTGAATGGCAGTCTTCCACATTGGAGGAATTCTATGAATTCAGGGAGGTACGGAGAAAGTTGAAAATCAGAAACTCTGTTGTTATACTCTCAGGGTTGCCCGTATGCCATGTGAAAGTGAGGCAGAAATAGTAAGATAACACAGTTGCATGTGTGGCTAAAGAGCTGATGTTGGAGGAAGGGCTTCAGCTATGTGGATCATTGGGATCTCTTCCAGGGCAGGAGGGACCTGTACAAGAAGGACATGTTGTATCTAAACCATCAGTGATGTTTGCTGGTGCTACTCGGGAATATTTAAACTAGAGCCTGGATTAACATACGGAACTATGATGTGGGAGCCATCACAAAAACCTGTTTGGGAGAAGGGCAGGACTGGTAGCTCAACATTCCAGGGTTTAGATATTTCAGGCATGATAGCGAGGGATGGAAAGGTGTGAGGGAGTTGCATTAATGATTAAGGAGAATATTACATTTGTAGAAACACAGGACACCTTGGATGATTTGTCCAGTGAGGTCATAAGACTGGAATTTAGGAATAAGAAACGTGTAATCACTCTGATGGTGTTATACTATTGGCCTCCAAATATCCAGCAGTAGATACAGGAACAGATATGTCAGCAGATCATGGAAAGATGTAAAACAGCAGAGTTGTTATAGTGGGTGATTTTAACTTCCTCAATATTGACTGGGACTCCCTTAGTGCCAGGGACTTAGATGGGGCAGAATTAGTTGGTTCATGAAGGTTTCTTGAAAGAGTATGTTGATAGCTAAACTTGGGAAGTGACCATGTTAGACATTGTGTTGTGGAATGAACCTGGCCAGATGATCTAAGTTAAAGTGGCGGTGGGAACAATGACCATAGCTTTAGGATAGTTATGGATAATGATAAGACTGGTCCTCAGGTGAAAATGCTAACTTGGGAAAAGGCTAAGCACACAAGTATGAAGCAGGAACTGGAGAAATTAGATTGTGGGCAGCTGTTTTCCTTGGATGGTGATTGTTGGCATGAGGGGGCATAGCTTTAAGTTGAGAGGTGATAGATATAGGAGAAAGTGAGGACTGCAGATGTTGGAGATCAGAGCTGAAAATGTGTTGCTGGAAAACGCAGCAGGTCAGGCAGCATCCAAGGAGCAGGAGAATCGACATTTCGGGCATGAGCCCTTCTTCAGGAATGAGGAGGGTGTGCCAAGCAGGCTAAGATAAAAGGTAGGGAGGAGGGACTTGGGGGAGGGGCGTTGGGAATACGATAGGTGGAAGGAGGTTAAGGTG
>NW_025214631.1:28352-31339 GCF_004010195.1 Chiloscyllium plagiosum | reverse complement strand
GGACCAGTGGGGTTCTGTCCTGGTGGTGATTGGAGGGTTGGGGCTAAAGGGCAGAGGAGCAGGAAGTGGAGGAGATACGGTGGAGAGCATCATCGATCATGTCTGGGGGGAAATTGCGGTCTTTGAAGAAGGAGGCCATCTGGGTTGTTCGGTATTGGTCTTTGAAGAAGGAGGCCATATTCCCATATTCCCAATTCCTTCGTCTCCCATATTCCCAATTCCTTCGTCACTACACCTCCTCCCACCCTGCCCCCTGTAAAAACGCCATCCCATATTCCCAATTCCTTCGTCTGAGGAGGTTGAACAGTTCATCCACTTTACCAACACCTTCCACCCCGACCTCAAATTTACTTGGACCGTCTCAGACTCCTCCCTTCCCTTCCTACACCTCTCCATTTCTATCTCGGGCGACCAAATCAACACGGACATTTACTATAAACCGACCGACTCCCACAGCTACCTAGACTACACCTCCTCCCACCCTGCCCCCTGTAAAAACGCCATCCCATATTCCCAATTCTTTCATCTCTGCCGCATCTGCTCCCAGGAGGACCAATTCCAATACTGGTCCAGCTCCTTGGATGCTGCCTGACCTGCTGCGCTTTTTCAGCAACACATTTTCAGGTGATAGATATAGGACAGATATCAGAGGTAGTTTCTTTTCGGGGCAGCACAGTGGCTCAATGGTTAGCACTGCTGCCTCACAGCACCAGGCACCTAGGTTCGATTCCCATCTCAGGTGACTGTCTGTGTGGTTTGCGCATTCTCCCCGAGTCTGCCTGGGTTTCCTCTGGATGCTCCGGTTTCACCCCACAATCCAAAGATGTGCAGGTCAGGTGATTTGGCCATGCTAAATTGGCCTAGTATTAGGTGCTTTAGTCAGGGGTAAATGTAGGGAGTTGAGAAAAGCACAGCAGGTCAGGTAGCATCTGAGGAACAGGAGAATCGATGTTTTCAGCATAGGCCCTTCAAGAAGAATGTAAGGAATGTAAATGTAGGGAGGTGGGTCACTCTTCAGAGGGTTGGTATTGACTTGTTGGGCCAAATGGCCTATTTCGACACTGTAGAGAATCTAATCTAATCTTTACTCAGAGAATAGTAGGGGCATGGAATGCCCTGCCTGCAACAATAGTAGACTCGCCAACTTTAAGGGCATTTAAATGGTCATTGGATAAACATATGGATTAAAATGGAATAGTGTAGGTTGGATAGGCTTCAAATTGGTTCCACAGGTCAGTGCAACATTGAGGGTCGAAGGGCCTGTACTGCTCTGTAATGTTCTATGTTTGATGATCTACATCTGACACGTGTGAGTCTTTAGTTAGTCAGTAATTAATCAGTGTTTAGGATCAGCATGTTTCTGAGAGTGAAAGATGAGGAAGATAAGGGAACCCTGGATAACAAAAGATATTGAAAGGTGAGTTAAAAAGATGAAACATACATAAGGTTCAAGAAACTGAAATCAGACAATGCACTTGATGAATACAAAAAAAGCAGGAAAGAATGCAAACAAGGAATTAGTAGAACTAACTAGGGCTACAAGACGTCCTTGAAAAGTAGGATTAAAATTAAGCATTGTATACATTTATTAGGAGCAAGAGGGTAGCGAGGGAAAGGGAGGTCTATTTAAGAGTAAAGGAGAAAAATTATGTATGGAGCTAAAACAAGTGAGTGAAGTCATTAGTGAGTACTTTGTATTGGTATTCATCAAGTGGGACATAGATGATTGTAAGATTAGGAAGGAATATGTTGATATTCCAGAGCATGTCAATAATAAGAAGGAAGACGCGTTGGATGTCTTGAAAAACATTTAAGGTATATAAGTCCCCAGGTCCTAATGGGATCTATCCCAGGATACTGAGACAGACAAGAGAAGAAGCTACTGAGATCTTTATGTCCACTTGCCTCAGGTGAGATCCCAGAAGACTGCAGAATAGCCAACGTTGTTCCTTTGTTCAAGAAGGGTAATAGGGATAATCCAGGAAATTATAGGTCAGTGAGCCTTACGTCACTGGTAGAGAAATTATTGGAGAAGATTCTTAGGGACAGGATTTACTTGCATTTGGAGAAGAATAGACTTATTCAGAATATCAGTAATGCTTTATGCAGGGGAATTCTTATCTCACATACTTGACTGAAGTTTTGAGAAAGGTGATTGATGAGGATAGGTATGTGAACATTGTCTACATGGACTTTACTAAAGCATTCCATGGTAGACTGGTCCAGAAGATAAAATCATATGCAATCCAAGGTATATCAGAAAGATAGGTACAAAATTAATTTGGTCATAGAAGACAGAGGGTAGTTGTGGAGGGATGTTTTTCTGATTGGAATATGTGACCTGTGGTATTCCACAAAGATCAGTTCTGGGATCTCTGTTGCTTTGTAATATAAATGATTTGAATGTAAATCTAGGAAACCTGATTAATAAACCTGATATAAAAATCATTGGAGTTAGGATATAGATCAGTTAGAAAGTTGGGTGGAGAAATGGCATATAGAGTTCAAGCTGGGCACGTGTGAAATGAAATATGTTGAGAAGTCAAATTGAAGAGAAAAGAATCCAGTAAGTGACAGGAACCTTAGGAGCATTGGTTTCGAGATAGAACATAGAACATAGAACATAGAAGAATACAGCGCAGTACAGGCCCTTTGGCCCTCGATGTTGCGCCGATCCAAGCCCACCTAACCTATACTAACCCACTATCCTCCATATACCTATCCAATGCCCGCTTAAATGCCCATAAAGAGGGAGAGTCCACCACTGCTACTGGCAGGGCATTCCATGAACTTACGACTCGCTGACTGAAGAACCTACCCCTAACTTCAGTCCAATATCTACCCCCCTTAATTTAAAGCTATGCCCCCTTGTAATACCCGACTCAATACGCGGGAAAAGGTTCATACTGTCGACCCTATCTAACCCCCTAATCATCTTGTACACCTCAATCAAGTCACCCCTAAACCTTATTTTCTCTAATGAAAAC
>NW_025214631.1:0-28234 GCF_004010195.1 Chiloscyllium plagiosum | reverse complement strand
ACTAACGTCTCGCTGAGTGAAGAACCTACCCCTACCTTCAGTCCTATATCTACCCCCCCCTAATTTAAAGCTATGCCCCCTTGTAATACCCGACTCAATACGCGGGAAAAGGTTCATACTGTTGACCCTATCTAACCCCCTAATCATCTTGTACACCTCAATCAAGTCACCCGTAAACCTTCTTTTCTCTAGTGAAAACAGCCCCAAGTGCCTCGGTCTTTCCTCATACGATTTTCCTTCCATACCAGGCAACATCCTGGTAAACCTCCTCTGCACCCGTTCCAGTGCCTCCACCTCCTTCCTATAGTATGGCGACCAAAACTGCACATAATATTCCAGATGCGGCCGTACCAGAGTCTTATACAACTGCATCATGACCTCAGGGCTCCGGAACTCAATTCCTCTACCAATAAAAGCCAGTACGCCATATGCCTTCCTCACCGCACTATTTACCTGGGTGGCAACTTTCAGAGATCTGTGTACATGGACACCAAGATCCCTCTGCTCATCCACACTACCAAGTATCCGACCATTAGCCCAGTACCCCATCTTTTTGTTATTCTTCCCAAAGTGAATCACCTCGCACTTAGCTACATTGTATTCCATCTGCCACCTTTCTGCCCAGCTCTGCAGCTTCTCTTTATCCTGCTGTAACCTGCCACATGCTTCCTCACTGTCAACAACTCCTCCGACTTTTGTGTCATCCGCAAACTTGCTCACCCAACCTTCTAACTCCTCTTCCAGGTCATTTATAAAAATGACAAACAGCAATGGTCCCAAAACAGATCCTTGCGGAACACCGCTAGTGACGGCACTCCATGAAGAAACTTTGCCATCAACTACTACCCTCTGTCTTCTTCCATCCAGCCAATTCCTAATCCAAACCTCCAACTCACCCTCAATGCCATATCTCCGTATTTTCTGCAGTAGCCTACCATGGGGAACCTTGTCAAACGCCTTACTAAAATCCATATATACCACGTCTACCGCTTTCCCCTCATCAACCTCCTTCGTCACCTTTTCAAAGAATTCAATAAGGTTTGTGAGGCACGACTTGCCCTTCACAAAACCATGCTGACTATCCTTGATCACATTATTCCTATCCAGATGTGCGTAAATCCTATCCCTTACAATTCTCTCTAAGACTTTGCCCACAACAGAAGTGAGACTCACCGGCCTATAGTTACTAGGGCTATCCCTACTCCCCTTTTTGAACAAGGGAACCACATTTGCTATCCTCCAGTCTTCTGGGACTACTCCTGTAGACAAAGAGGACATAAAAATCAAGGCCAATGGCTCTGCAATCTCCTCCCTTGCTTCCCAGAGAATCCTAGGATAAATGCCATCAGGCCCAGGGGACTTATCTATTTTCACCTTTTCCAGGATTTCCAACACCTCTTCTCTACATACCTCAAAGCCATCCATTCTACTTATTTGTGCCTCAGTATTCTCATCGACAACAATGCCCTGTTCCTGAGTGAATACTGAAGAAAAGTATTCATTCAGTGTCTCCCAATCTCTTCCGCCTCCACACGCAACTTCCCACTACTGTCCTTGACTGGACCTATTCCTACCCTAGTCATTCTTTTATTCCTAACATACCTATAGAAAGCCTTAGGGTTTTCCCTAATCCTATCTACTAAGGACCTTTCATGTCCCCTCCTTGCTGCTTTTAGCTCTCTCTTCAGGTCCTTCCTGGCTACCCTATAACTCTCAATCGCCCCAATTGTACCTTCACGTCTCATCTTGAGATAGGCCGCCCTCTTCCATTTAACAAGGGATTCCAATTCCTTATTAAACCACGGCTCCCTCGCACGACCCTTTCCTACCTGCCTGACCGGTACATAATTATCAAGGACACTCAATAGTTGCCCCTTGAACAAGTTCCACATATCATTTACACTCTTGCCTTGGAGTCTACTTTTCCAAGCCACACATCCTAAGTCATGCCTCACCGCATCATAATTTCCCTGGCCCCAGCTATAACTCTTGCCCTGTAGTACACACTTATCCCTCTCCATCACGAGTGTAAAAATCACCGAATTATGGTCACTATCCCCAAAGTGCTCACCTACCTTTAATTCTAACACCTGGCCTGGTTCGTTACCCAGAACCAAATCCAGTATGGCGTCACCTCTTGTTGGCCTGTCTACATATTGTGTCAGGAAACTCTCCTGCACACATTGAACAAACACTGTCCCATCTAACGAACTTGAGCTATAGCTTTCCCAATCAATATCAGGTAAGTTAAAGTCCCCCATAACAACCACCCTATTACTGTCACTCATCTCCTGAATCACCTTCCCTATCCTTTCTTCAATGATTCTAGGATTATTAGGAGGCCTGTAAAAAACTCCTAACAGGGTGAGCTCACCTTTCCTATTCCTAACCTCAGCCCAAACTACCTCAGATGGCAAGTCCTCATCCATCGTCCTTTCCACCACTGTACTACTATCTTTGACAAGCAATGCCACACCTCCCCCTCTTTTACCCCCCCCTCTGACCCTACTAAAACATTTAAACCCTGGAACCTGCAACAGGCAATCCTGTCCCTGTTCTAGCCATGTCTCCGTAATAGCCACAACATCGAAGTCCCAGGTACCAACCCACGCTGCAAGTTCACCTACCTTATTTCGTATACTTCTTGCATTGAAGTATACACACTTCAAGCCACTTTCCTGTTTACAGGCACCCTCCTTGGAAATTGATGCCATGTTCCTAACCTCCCTACACTCCAGGCCCTGCACCCTGAAGCTACAATCTGGGTTCCCATGCCCCTGCAGAGTTAGTTTAAACCCCCCCCAAGAGATGGATTTTGGAATCCAAGTCTGTAACTTCCTGAAAGTGGTAACAAGTGGATAAGGTGGTAAAGAAGGCATACAGCGTATTTTCCTTCGTTGGTCAAAACATTAACTATAAAAGTGAACCAGTCATATTGCAGATTTAGTTAGGCCACAGTTGGAGTTTGTGTAGTTCTTGTGCCAAAGGCTGTGGAGAATTTGGAGAAGATGTAAGATGTTGTCCAGGATGTTGCCTAGATTGGAGAGCTTTAGCTATAAGGAGTAGTTGGACAAACCTGGATTGTTTTCACTTGAGGATCAGTGGCTGAGGGGCTACCAGATAGAAGTTTATAAAATTATTAGAGGCATGAATTGGGTGGATAGTTGGAGTCTTTTGCTCAGGGTTGAAATGTCAAAAACTAGTGGGCCTAGGTTTAAGGTGAGAAGTGGAAAGTTTCAGGGAGATATTGAGACAGGTCTTTTACACAGACTGAAAAAGGTGCCTGGAAAAGGCTGCCAGGGAAGCAGGAGGTAGAAGCAGATATAGTAGCAATGTTTAAGAGGCATTTACACAGACAACGAATAGGCAGGGAATAGAGGGATATGGACCGTGCAGGGATAAAGGTTTTTAGTTTTAAAAAGGCATCATCTGTACTATTCTTTGTTCAGTCCTTTGAGCAGTTTTGATTTCTCCACATTCCTGCATATCTCCGATAACCTTTTACTGTGTTGTTTATCAAATATTGACCTAGCATTGCCTTAAAAGTATTCAAGACAATGTTTCAAAAAATAAACTTTTGAATTAACCACAGCATTCTTTGAGTGTTTACATAATCGGACTTTCTGAGAAAAGGCCGCTATTGCAGTCCTGAAACAATTGACATGACCTCTTCATTTTGACTAATGTGATTTATTTATCCTTTGCCATGGGTCACAGGGGATAACATCAGAAGTCAATACATTGACCACAGGGAGCACGAAAACCGATAGTCCACAGTGAGAGAATATTCAGGTGAAAGGACTTGGAGGTACGAGTACAGCAAACCCCAAAACAGAGGACAGAGAAGAAATTGCCCTCAAAGACACAATACATTCTGACAACAGCTTTTGTGGTTTAATGGTCAGACCCGAGCTTACATTTCACTTCCTGTTTTCTCAGTATTCAGCTTTGTTTTTCCTGTTCAACTATGGGTTTACTTTGAGTAAGAAATATGTCTGTGGGTGTCAGCTGCTGCCAGTGACAGGGTCTAAAACCCACAAACGAGCATTGAACAGGAACTGATAATGCTGTGGCCTAGAGCCAGATCCAAACATCAACTCCACACTGAGATTAGACCCTCCACTGCAGAGAATCTCATGTAGCCCAGAAAGGGACAGGACTCATGTGGAGAGCAGAGTGGGACAGGGGTCCCATGTATATCAAGGAGGACAGGAGTCACATGTAAAGCAGAGAGGGTCAGGAGTCACCTGTAGAGTGGAGAGGCGCAGGAGTCATGCACATTTCAAGGGGACGAGAGTCCTGTAGAGATCAGAGATGGTTCAGAGTCATGTATAGAACAGAGAGGGACAGGGGTCAAGGATAGGAATGACTGGGACAGGAATCAGGTGTAAACAAGAGTGGGATGAGGGTCACATGTAGAGCAGAGTGGGACAGGACTCATATACAGATAAGAGACAGATGGGAATCGCATGTCGATAAAAGATGGACAGGAGTCACTTATAGATCAGATTAGGACAGGAATGGAGTTGGGAAAGGCACGGTAATTACCTGTAGACCAGAGTTGGGCAAGAGTTGCATACGGACTAAAATTGGTCAGGAATCTTGAATCAACCGGAGAGAATCAGGAACCAAGAATAGAGTGGGATCAAAGTCACACGTAGAGCAGAGAGGGGCAACAATTACTTGTAGAGGAGAGAGAGGCAGAACGCATCTGCAGACCAGAGAAGGACACGAGTCACATATAGATCAGAGTCAGACTGATGTCACATGAAGTCAGGAGAGGGACAGGGGTTCAGGTATAGATCAGGGTGGGAGAGGAGACATGTGTGGACTAAAGAGAGACAGGATTCATGGGACAGGAGTTACGTATCTACAAGAGAGTCACATATAGATCAAATTTGGAAGGAGTCACGTGGAGTTAGCAGAGAGTGGGAGTTACCTATAGACCAGAGTTGGACTGGAATCACATATAGTCAAGAGATGGTCTGGAGTCACATATAGACAAGAGAGGAAAGGGAGTTACATATAGTTCAGATTAGGACAGGAGTCATGCAGAGATACAAGACAAATGAATTTCACTTATAGACTAAGAGGGATAGACGGGCAGGGAGGCAGAGAGAGGAACTGGAGTCATGAGTCAAGAATAGATTAGAGTGGGATTGGAATCATATGTGGGAGCCTCATTTAAACCAGAGAGAGACTGTATGATATATAGACCTGAATGGGACAGGAGTTACGAATACACCAGAGGTGGGTGGGAGACATGTACTGATCAGCAGTGAACAGGAGTCACATATGGGTGAGAGAGGGACAGGAGATACGTTTGTAACAGATAGGAGCAAAGTCAGACATAGACTTGAGATGGACAGGAGTCATGCTTTGACTGAAGAAAGCAGTCAAGAATAGACAAGAGAGGGACAGGAGTCACATATAGACTGGTTGATTGGGAAAGCTATAGCTCAAGTTCGTTAGATGGGTCAGTTTTAGGTGGGCTTGGATCGGCGCAACATCGAGGGCCCAAGGGCCTGTACTGCGCTGTATTCTTCTATGTTCTATGTTCTATGGTGTTGGTCAGATGTCATGTGAATTCAGGAGAGGAATTGGATTCACCTGTAGAGTAGGGAAGAATAGGAACAAATTTAGGCCATGGTGGGAGGGGTCTCATATTGAGCAGGGAAGGACAGGAGTTACATGTAGAGCAGATTGGGACAGGATTTACGGATAGATCAGAGAAGGATAGTGTGTCTTATAATGTAGTGAGGAGCAGGAGTTATGTGTAATCCTGAGAGGGACAGGACTCACATACGTATAATTGAAATAGTCATTGGATAGACATATGGATGAAAAAGGAATAGTGTAGGTTAGATGGGCTTCAGATAGCTTCCACAGGTTGGTGGAACATCAAGGGCTGAAGGCCTGTACTGCGCTGTAGTGTTCTATGTTCTATCTGTATTGGACAGGTGTCACATGAAGACAGAGAGAGGGAAGGGAGTCACCTGTACAGCATGAAGGAATGGGATCATATGTAGACCATGGTGGGACAGGAATCACGTATAGGAGTTACCTTTACAGCAGTGAGGGATCGGCAATGCATATAGATCAGAATTGGACAGGAGTTCTGTTTGAATGAGAGAGCGATGTGAAACACGTATGGAACAGTTAGGGGCAGGAATCAGACATAGACTTGAAATGGACAAGAGTCATGATTCAACTGAAGAAATTGAGCGGTCAAGAATAGATTGGAGAGCGGCAAGAGTTACATATAGATCAGATTTGGTAGGAGTCACGTGGAGTTGGCAGAGGGACAGGAGTTACCTGCAGACTAGAGTTTAACAGGAGTCACATATATCTGTAGACAGTCCAGAATTATATACAAGAGAGGAAAGGGTGTCATGTGTAGGTCAGATTAGGACAGGAGTCACATGGAGATGCAAGAAAGATAGAAGTTATGTATAAACTGAGAGGGATAGACGGACAGGGAGGGATAGAGAGGAACAGAAGTCTGAGTCAAGAATAAACTAACGTGGAGTTGGAGTGACGTATGGGCCAAAGTGGGGCAAAAGCCACAAGGAAAGCAAGAGGCACAACAGTCCTGTATAGAACAGAGAGGGACAGGACTTATATGTAGACTAGGGAGGAAAAGGACTCTGTTGTGGAATGGTGAGTGATAGGAGTTATGTGCAGACCAGTGTGGGACAGGAGTCACATATAGATCAGTGTTGAACAGTGTCACATGAAGTCAAGAGAGCAACTGAGTCACCTGTACTGCAGGAAGGAATGGGATCAAATCTAGTCCTCGGTGTGACAGGAGTCCCAAGTACAGCATAGTTGGACTGTATACAGCAGTAAGTGATGGGACAAGAGAGTAGCTGCAGTTATGTTATGGGACAGAATTGATGTGAGTCACGTACAGAACAGTGAGTGATGGGAGTCAGTATTAAGGAGGTATTGACTCAGATTTTAGGTTGACTATGGAAAAAGATGATGGACAATGAGACTGAGAATAATTAATTCAGGGAAAGCCATTGGAGCAGGAACAGATCTGAGCTTGACAGAGTTGAGTCAAAGTTTTGTGGGAAATACACAAACATAAGAACAGATTACCTTCAAAAAGATGTTTTGGGCAAAGTTAAAGTACATTCCCTCTGAAAAGGAAGGGTAAAAAATAAATCCATCGTTCCGTGGATGACAGAGGACAGAAAAAATAAGAAAAAGTAGTCAGGTGTCAGGAAGTTTGAAAGTGATGGTGTAAAAGAAAATAAGCAATACAAAGGGGGAGCATGAAAAGTAATTGGCAGCTAAAAACAATAAGAAGCTATAGCTATCTAAATAGTGAAAGAAATATAAAAGGCATAGAGCTGATTAGGAATTACTAAGGACATTACACATAAAGGTAGGAGTCATGTCTGATATAGTCAATGAATTCTTTGTAGCTGTCTTTATCAAGGAAGATGTTACCCAGGTCATGAAGAAAGAGGTGGAGCTTTAGTCAACGTGACCATTTATACAGAGGAGGTATTGAATAGTGATACTGTCACTGGACTAGTAATCCAGAACTTCAAGTTAATGTTCTGGGCCTGTGGTAGACCATGACATTTGAAATCAATAAAATCTGGAATAAAGAGCTGATGCGACTGTGATCATGTAACCGATGTTGACTGTCTTTAGGAAGAAAAGCATCTACTTCACAACTGTCAATAGACAATAGGTGCAGGAGTAGGCCATTCGGCCCTTCGAGCCAGCACCACCATTCATTATGATCATGGCTGATCATCCACAATCAGTATTCTGTTCCTGCCTCATCCCCATAACCCTTGATTCCTCTATCTCTAAGAACTCTATCCATCTCTTTCTTGAAAGTATCCAGTGACTTGGCCTTCACTGCCTCCTGGGCAGAGCATTCCATATATCAACTTCTCTCTGAGTGAAGAAGTTTCTCCTCAACTTTGTTCTAAATGGCCTACCCTTTATTTTTAAACTGTGTCCTTTAGGGAAGGAAATGTACTGTCCTTACTGAGTCTGACCCACGTGTCACTCTAGACCCTCAGCTTGTGGGGACTCTAAATATCTGAATAAGCTTTAAGGGATTGTCAATAAATGCTGGCTCAGCCCTATGTCCGATAAATGCACACATACATGATCTACAGCGCAACAATAAGAAGGTTATAAGACCATAAGACATAGGAGCGGAAGTAAGGCCATTCGGCCCATCGAGTCCACTCCGCCATTCAATCATGGCTGATGGGCATTTCAACTCCACTTACCCGCATTCTCCCCGTAGCCCTTAATTCCTTGTGACATCAAGAATTTATCAATTTCTGCCTTGAATGTGAATACTACAAAAATAACAATGTGCAGAATAAACTCATCTGTATTCATTGAACATATACACGGATACGTATCATAAATTTAAAATGCACATTGTGCCCACAATGTTGGTTTAATGAAATAAACCTTTGATATAATGTGTACTATGATGATACCTTGAACCAAACATATGTAATTTGGGCACAGTACAAGTTAAAAATGAGCCATGGGTATAACAGCACGAGTGCATGTGTGCTTTCTTAATCACGGACTCAACCTGCATGTTTACCTTTAGAGAATCCTCGACTAGCACTCCCAGATCCCTTTGTACTTTGGCTTTATGAATTTTCTCACCGTTTAGAAAGTAATCCATGCTTCTATTCTTTTTCCCAAAGTGCAAGACCTCGCATTTGCTCACATTGAATTCCATCATCCATTTCCTGGACCACTACTCCAAACTGTCTAGATCCTTCTGCAGCCTCCCCACTTCCTCAGTACTACCTGACTATCCGCCTAACTTTGTATCGTCGGCAAACTTCACTAGAATGCCCCCAGTCCCTTCATCCAGATCATTAATATATAACGTGAACAGCTGCAGCCTCAACACTGAACCCTGCGGGACACCACTTGTCACCGGCTGCCATTCCGAAAAAGAACCTTTTATCCCAACTCTCTGCCTCCTGTCAGACAGCCTATCCTCTATCCATACCAGTAGCTCACCTCGAACACCATGGGCCCTCACCTTGCTCAGCAGCCTCCCATGAGGCACCTTATCAAAGGCCTTTTGGAAGTCTAGGTAGACCACATCCACATCATGGAGACGAGATTGGGGAGTCAGGGAGTCAAAATTGGGGTGTCAGGGAGATGAGAGAGTGCTCAAGGAGATGAGATGGAGGGGTTTCACAGAGATAAGACGAAGGGATCAGGGAGACGAAAGGGGGTGTCAGAGAGATGAAACAAAGGGATCAGGGAGATGAGACAGATGAGTCAGGGAGACGAGATTGCGGGTTAGGGAGACAAGACGGGGGTTAGGGAGACAAGGCAGGGGGTTAGGGTAATGAGGCAGGGGTTTAGAGAGATTCTGATGATCATTAAGGTTATGAGATGGAGTCAGGGCCCACTGGGTGTGTGGAAGGATGACTGGAGATGAGGGGATCCCTGTGTCATGACCTGGGTTGGAGTACCGAGGGTAGGGGGAGGGGGGAGGTGTGAGCATTGCTCTGGAGAACAGAGGAGAACCCACAACCAGTCACCCAGCTGTTGCCTAGCTAGTCCACCCCTCTTCTCTCCCGGTCCCGACTCCATCCCCACAAAGATTGGTGGAATGGTGGATAGTGTCGAGAGCTGTTTTAGGTTGCAATGGGACATTGACAGGATGCAGAACTGGGCTGATAAGAGGCAGATGGAGTTTAACCTAGAAAAGTGTGGAGTGATTCACTTTGGAAGGTCAAAGTTGACGCACATTACAGGGTTAAAGGTAGGATTCTTGGCAGTGTGAAGGAACAGAGGGATCTTGGGGTCCATGTCCATAGATCCCTCAAAGTTGCTACCCAAGTTGATAAGGTTGTTAAGCAGCCATATGGGTGTGTTGGCTTTCATTAGCAGAGGGATAGAGTTCGAAAGCCGTGAGGTTATGTTGCAGCTTTCTAGAACCCTGGTTAGACCACACTTGGAATATTGTGTTCAGTTCTGGTTGCCTCATTATAGGAAAGATGTGAATCTTTAGAGAGGGGGCAGAAGAGATTTACCAGGATGTTGCATGGATTGGAGAGAATGTTTTATGAAGAAAGGTTGAGGGGGCTAGGCTTTTCTCATTGGAGCAAAGAAGGATGAGAGGTGACTTGATAGAGGGGTACAAGGTGATGAGAGGCATAGAGTGGATAGCCAGAGACTTTTTCCCAGGGCGGAAGTGGCCATCATGAGGGGACATAATTTTAAGGTGATTGGAGGAAGGTTTATGGGAGATGTCAGAGGTTGATTCTTTACTCAGAGAGTGGTGGGTGTGTGGAATGCACTGTCATCAGTGGTAGTAGAGTCAGATACATTAGGGAAATTGAAGTGACTCTTGGAAAGGAATATGGAAGATAGTACAATGAAGGGTCTGGAGGTTAGTCTGATCTTAGAGTAGGATAGAAGGCTGACACAACATCAAGGGCTAAAGGACCTGTACTAATCTGTACTGTTCAATGTTGCTTGCTCTATATTCTTCCCCATCTCCGTCAATCCCCTCCCCCCCACCATCCTCTCCCACCTTCTCCCTCTCCCATCTCCTTTCTTCCCACATCCTGGCCTAAACTAATCCTTGTCACCAACCATAGCCTTTCACACATCCTCACTTCAGCTCTGACCAGTCACACCTCACCATCACTCAATGACCTTTCTCCTAAAGAAGTTCTGTTCCCTCACCAGACAACATGATATGTCAGTGTTTATCACTCCTGCCAGGGACCTGGATTCAATCCCACTCTTGGGTGACTGACTGTCAGGAGCTTACACATTCTCCCTGTGTCCGTGTGGGTTCCTTCTAGCGGCTCTGGTCCTCCCACAGTCCAAAGACATGCAGAATACATAGCTTTGTCAGGTTAAATTGCCCTTACAATCCAAGGATGTACAGGCTAGGTGAATTAGCCATGGGAAATATAGGATTATGGAAATAGACAGGATAGGATGCTCTCCAAAGGGTCGGTGGATCCTCGATGGACTGAGTGGCCTCTATCTACACTTTTGGTATTTAATGAGTACTGCAGTATTAGTATTTTAGTGAGGATTAATGTTGTAATAAGAGAATTGCACTTCTCTCTGTGGGAATTCTTGTCAATTACATAGAACGTAGAAAAGTACAGCACAGAACAGGCCCTTAGGCCCACGATGTTGTGCCGAGACCTAATCCTAATGTAAAATATAGTAACTTAACCTATGCACCCCTCAACTCACTGCTATCCATGTGCATGTCCAGCAGTCACTTAAATGTCCTTAATTACTTCACTTCCACCACCGCCGCTCGTAACGCATTCCATGCATTCACAACTCTCTGTGTAAAGAACCTACCTCTGATGTTCTGAACAATTAGAGTAGAAAATTAGGTCAGATTTTATCAATTACTGAAATAGAAATTTTGAGAGATGATTGTTCTGTGTAATATGTTCTTACTTTGTGAATATTTTTCTTTCTTTTGAAGGGAGAAGGTTAGTGCTGGCAGCTGCCCAACAGAAAACAATACATGGAACGATTTTTGAAACTGTACTCCTACCCATGATGCAAAACATCAGTCAGCCAAACGAAGTGTTTAGTTTGGAGTGGAGAGTAATTCAAAATGAGACAGTAAGATCCATCCTCATATTTTCACCCAGTTCCCCCATCCCATATATCTCAGATTCTTTTAAAAACCGAGTGAATTTCTCCCACTCCAAATTGGAGTTATTGCTGAAAAATATCCAGCTGAGTGATGAAGGAATATATGAACTCGAAGCAACAACATCAGATGGAAAATCTACAAAATACTCTGTCATGTTAACAGTTAATGGTAAATTAATTTCACTTCTTTGAATAATCTCAACGTCTGACTCATATCAGAAATTTTCCACATTTATAGATTTCTCTATCTGTAAAAACAACAAAGGTGGTAAAAGGGGGAGGCGTGGCATTGTTAGTCAAGGGTAGTATTACATGGCAGAAAGGACATTTGAAGACTCATCTGCTGAGGTTAGAAACATGAAAGGAAAGGTTGCCCTGTTGGAAGTTTTATACAGCTCCAGAGATATACAGGAAAGGGTAACAAAGATGATTCTGGATAGGAGCGAAGGTAACAGGGTAGTTTTTAATTTTATTTAGATTAGATTACTTACAGTGTGGAAACAGGCCCTTCGGCCCAACAAGTCCACACCGACCCGCCGAAGCGCAACCTACCCATTTCCCTACATTTACCCCTTTACCTAACACTACGGACAATTTAGCATGGCCAATTCACCTGACTGGACTGTGGACTGTGGGAGGAAACCCACGCAGACATGGGGAGAATGTGCAAACTCCACACAGTCAGTTCCCTGAGTCGGGAATTGAACCCGGGTCTCTGGCACTGTGAGGCAGCAGTGCTAACCACTGTGCCACCGTGCCGCCCACTTTTCTGAATATTGACTGGAAATACTATAGTTCGAGTACTTTAGATGGGTCAATTTTTGACAAATGTGTGCAGGAGAGTTTCTTGATACAGTATGTAGACAGGCCAACAAGGGGTGAGGCCACATTGGATTTGGTACTGAGTAATGAACCAGGCCAGGTGTTAGATTTGGAGGTAGGTGAGCATTTTGGTGATAGTGATCACAATTCGGTTATGTTTACTTTAATGATGGAAAGGGAGAATGGTAATTATGATGTGATTAGGCAAGAATTAGGACACATAGAATGGGGAAAGAAACTGCAGGGGAAGGACACAATTGAAATATGGAGCATATTCAAGGAACAGCTACTCCATGTTCTTGATACATATGTACCTTGTCAGGCAGGGAGAAAGTGGTTGAGTGAGGGAGCTGTGTTTACTAAGGAAGTTGAATCTCTTGTCAAGAGAAAGAAGAAGGCTTATGTGAAGATGAGACATGAGGCTCAGTTAGGGCACTTGAGAGTTACAAGTTAGCCAGGAAAGACCTAAAGAGAGAACTAAGAACAGCCAGGAGGGGACATGAGAAGTCATTGGCAGGTAGGATCAAGGAAAACTCTAAAGCTTTCTATAGGTCTATCAGGAATAAAAGAATGATTAGAGTAAGTTTAGGGCCAATCAAGAACAGTAGTGGGAAGGTTGTGCGGGGAGTTGTGAGTTGTCTACGGGAATAATGTCAGAAAACTGGAGGATAGCCCTTGCTCAAGAAGGGGAGGAGAAACAGCCCTTGTAATTATAGGCCAGTGAGCCTTACTTCAGTGGGTAAGGTAAGGTAAGGTAAGGTAAGGTAAGGGAACCGTGGTTTACTACAGAAATTGCATCTCTTGTTAAGCGGACGAAAGAGGCTTATGTGATGATGAAACGAGTGGTTCAGATGAGGCAATGGAGAGTTACAAATCAGCTAGGAAGGATTTAAAGAGAGAGTTAAGAAGAACAAAGAGAGGACATGAGCAGTCTTTAGCAAATAGAATGAAGGAGAACCCTAAAGCTTTCTATAGGTATGTGAGGAATAAAAGGATGACTAGGGTAGGAATAGGGCCAGTCAAAGACAGAAGTGGGAAGTTGAGTGTGGACCCTGTGGAGATCGGAAAGGTGCTAAATGAACATTTCTCATCGGTTTTCACTCAGCAAGAGGAGAATATTGTAGAGGAGAAGAACAAGATACGAGATATTAGACTAGAAAGGATCGAGGTTAGTTACAAACAGGTGTTATCAATTCTAGAAGGAGTGAAAGTAGAAAAGTCCCCTGGGTTGGATGGGATTTATCCGAGGATTCTCTGGGAAGCTAGGGAGGAGATAGCAGAGCCTTTGGCTTTGATATTTGAGTTGTCATTGTCTACAGGTTTAGTACCTGAGGACTGGAGGATTGCAAATGTTGTGTCCTTGTTCAAGAAGGGCAGCAGAGATGACCCAGGTAATTATAGACCAGTGAGCATTACTTCTGTTGTAGGAAAGGTTTTGAAAAGGATTATAAGAGATAAGATTTATAATCATCTAGCAAGCAACAATTTGATTTCAGATAGTCAACATGGTTTCATCAGGGGCAGGTCATGTCTCACAAACCTCATTGAGTTTTTTGAGAAAGTGACCAAGCATGTAGATGAGGGTCGGGCAGTTGGTGTGGTCTACATGGACTTCAGTAAAGTCTTTGATAAGGTTCCACATGGTAGGTTTTTGGAAAAAATGCAGAGGCATGGAATTGAGGGTGATTTAGCAGTTTGGATTAGAAACTGGCTTTCTGAAAGAAGGCAGCGAGTGGTGGTTGATGGAAAATATTCAGCCTGGAGTCCGGTTACTCATGGTGTGCCACAAGGATCTGTTTTGAGACCACTGCTGTTTGTCATTTTGATAAATAACTTAGATGCAGGCACAGGTGGATGGATTAGTAAATCTGCAGACGACTCTAAAGTCGGTGGAATAGTGGACAGTGTGGAAGAATGTTACAGGTTGCAGGGGGACTTGGATTAAGTGTAGAATTGGGCTGAGAGGTGGCAAATGGAGTTCAATGTAGCTAAATGTGAGGTAATGCACTTTGGGAAGAATAACAGGAAGGCAGAATACTGGGTCAATGGAAAGATTCTTGGTAGTGTGGATGTGCAGAGGGACCTTGGAGACCACGTACATAAATCCCTGAAAGTTGCCACCCAAGTTGATAGGGTTGTTAAGAAGGCCTATGGTGTGTTAGCTTTTATTGGTAGAGGAATTGAGTTTTGGAGCCATGAGGTCATGTTGCAGCTGTACAAAACTCTGGTGTGGCCACACTTGGAGTATTGCGTGCAGTTCTGGTCACCGCATTTTAGGAAGGATGTGGAGGTTTTGGAATGGGTGCAAAGGAGATTTACTAGGATGTTTTCTGATATGGAGGGATGGTCTTATGAGGAAAGGCTGAGGGACTTGAGGCTGTTTTCGTTAGGGAGTAGAAGGTTGAGAGGTGACTTAATTGAGATATATGAGATGATGAGAGGGTTAGATAGGGTGGATTGTGAGAGTCTATTTCCTCAGATGGCGCTGGCTCACTTGAGGGGACATAGCTTTAAATTGAGGGATGATAGATATAAGACTGATGTCAGAAGTTATTTCTTTACTCACAGCAGTAGGGGTGTGAAACACACTGCCTGGAACAATAGTAGACTCACCAATTTTAAAGGCATTTAAATGGTCATTGGATAAACATATGTATGAGAATGGAATAGTGTAGGTTAGAAGGACTTCAGATTGGTTTCACAGGTCAGTGCAACATCGAGGGCCGAAGGGCTTATACTGCTCTATGGCCTAGGGAAGGGTTTATATAGAAGAGTGTGGTGATGGAAAAGCACAGCCAGTCAGGCAGCATTTGAAGACCAGGAGAATCCCCGTTTCGAGCATAAGCTCTTCATCAGGAATGGGTTTATGGTGCTATTGGGCAGGTTAGATGGACCACACAGAATTACAGAACTGAGAAAGACCATTCATCCCATGTCACGTCTGTGTTTGTCACCTACAACAACTCATGTGCTGTCATTCTCCCACCTTGTCTCATGGTATGGCGTGTTTTCTCTGTCATGACCCACCAGGGAAATTGGGCTGCTACTCATGCCCACTGCTTCAGGGATCATTAGAAACTTTCACCCAGAGAGTGGTGAGCCTGTGGAATTCTTTGGCACAGAAAGAGGTTAATCAAAACATTAACGGTTTAGATATAGTTCTAAAGGTTAAAGGGATCAAAGGTTATGGGGGAGAAAGCAGGAACAGGGCACTGAGTTTGATGGTCAATCATTGTCATATTGAAGAGAACGGCATCCTGAAGTGCCAGAATGGTCTTCTCCTGCTCCTACTAACAATGTTTCCAAGACTCAAGAGATTGACTCTGTTTCTCTGTCCACAGACGCTGAAATGTTAAGTTTCTCCAGCATTCTCTGTGGTTATTACTACAGGGATCAGTATTTACATTCTATCTAAATGACTTAACAGTCACAGAGTGATTCAGCATGGAAACAGGCCCTTCAGTTCAAATTGTGCATACTGACCTAACTAAACTTGTCCCTGCATTTGGACCATAAACCTTTCCTTTCATTTACCTGTCCAAATGTCTTTTACATGTTATAACTGTACCTGCATCTACCATTTCCTCTGGCAGTTCATTCCATACATGCACCAATCTCTGTGTGAAAATGTTGCCCCTCTGTTCCCTTTTAACTCTTTCCCCTCTCACCTTAAAACTACGTCCTCTAGTTTTGAATTCCCCTATCCTAAGGAAAGACCTTTGCTATCCACCCTATATATGTCTCTTGCGATTTTATAGAACCCTACAAGTATTTTGAGGTTATACAGGATGTTGGTGAGGCCTGTTCTGGAGTACTCTCTCCAGTTCTAGAACATAGAACATAGAACAGTACAGCACAGAACAGGCCCTTCAGCCCACGATGTTGTGCCGACCATTGATCCTCATGTAAGGTAAACCTAATGTACGAACCCTCAAATTTCTGTGACTATATGCATGTCCAGCAGGCTCTTAAATATCCCCAATGACCTCGCTTCCACAACTGCATTCCATGCTCTCACAACTCTCTACGTAAAGAACACGCCTCTGACATCCCCTCTATACTTTCCGCCAAACAGCTTAAAACTATGACCCCTCGTGTTAGTCATTTCTGTCCTGGGAAATAGTCTCTGGTTATCAACTCGATCTATGCCTCTCATTATCTTGTACACCTCAATTAGGTCCCCTCTCTTCCTTCTTTTTTCCAATGAAAAAAGTCCGAGCTCAGTCAACCTCTCTTCGTATGATAAGCCCTCCATTCCAGGCAGCATCCTGGTAAACCTCCTCTGAACCCTCTCCAAAGCATCCACATCTTTCCTATAATAGGGCGACCAGAAGTGGACACAGTATTCCAAGTGCTATCTAACCAAAGTTTTATAGAGCTGCAATAAGATCTCACGACTCTTAAACTCAATCCCTCTGTTAATGAAAGCCAAAACACCATATGCTTTCTTAACAACCCTGTCCACTTGGGTGGCCATTTTAAGGTGCACCCCAAGATCCCTCTGTTCCTCCACACTGCCAAGAATTCTATCCTTAATCTTGTACTCAGCTGGCCAGCCAATTCTGTATCCAGACAGCTAAGTTCCCCTGTATCCCATTCCTCCTGACCTTCTGAATGAGCCTACCATGGGGAACCTTATCAAATGCCTTGCTGAAGTCCATATACACCACATCTACAGCTCGACCCTCATCAACTTTTCTAGTCACATCCTCAAAGAACTCGATAAGGTTTGTGAGGCATGACCTGCCCCTCACAAAGCCGTGCTGACTGCATTTAATCAAGCCATGCTCTTCCAGATGGTCATAAATCCTATCGCTCAGAATCCTTTCTAACACCTTGCAGATGACAGATGTGAGACTGACTGGTCTGTAATTGCCAGGGATTTCCCTATTTCCTTTCTTGAAGAGAGGAATTACATTTGCCTCCCTCCAGTCCCCAGGTACGACTCCAGTGGAGAGCGAGGATGCAAAGATCTTTGCAAGCAGCGACACAATCACATTTCTCGCTTCCCAAAGCCACTGAGGACAAATCTGGTCCGGGCCTGGCGACTTGTCAATCTTAATGTTTGTCAAAATTTTCAGCACATCAGCTTCCTCTATCTCTATCCGTTCCAGCATGCTTACCTGATCCTCAATGGTTTCATTTACTACAAGGTCCTTTTCTTTAGTAAAGACAGAAGCAAAAAACTCATTTAGGGCTTCCCCTTCCCCCTCAGACTCCAACACAAATTCCCTATGCTATCCCTTATCGTCCCTACTCTTTCTTTGATCATTCTCTTATTCCTCACATAAGTGTAAAATGCCTTTGGATTCTCCCTAATCCTTCCTGCCAAGCCTTTTTTGTGCCTCCTCCTGGCTCTCCTCAGACCATTTTTGAGCTCCTTCCTCGCTACCTGTAATCCTCTGGAGCTGAGCAAGATCCTTGCTTCCTCCACCTTACGTAAGCTGCCTTCTTTCTTTTGACGAGAAGCTCCTCCGCTCTCGTCATCCAAGGTTCCTTTATCTTACCCCTTCTTGCCTGTCTCAGAGGAGCACATTTATGCATCACTCGCAACAACTGTTGCTTAAACAGTCTCCACATGTCTATAGTGCCCTTTCCATGGAGCAATTGCTCCCAGTCCATGCTTCCCAATGCACGTCGGATAGCATCATAGTTTCCTTTTCCCAATTAAATATCCTCCCATTGTGCCTGCTTCTCTCCTTCCCCATAGCTATGTAGAATGTGAGGCAGTTATGGTCATTATCACCAAAATGCTCTCCCACCACTAGATCTGACACCTGCCCCGGCTCATTGCTGAGCACCAATTCCAAAATGGCCTCTCGCCTCGTCGGCCTGTCAATGTACTGAGTTAGGAAACCCTCCTGAACACACCTTACAAAAACAGCTCCTTCCAAACCATCTGCTCGAAGGAGGTTCCAATCAATATTGGGAAAGTTAAAGTCACCCATTACAGCAACCCTACTACATTCACACTTTTCCAAAATCTGCCGACCTATACTTTCTTCAATCTCCCTGCTGCTATTGGGGGGCCTGTAGTAAACCCCTAAAGAGGTGACTGCTCCCTTACTGTTCCTAATTTCCACCCATACTGACTCAGTAGGCAGACCCTCCTCGACAATGGTAACATCTGTACCAATGGTAAGGAAGGACAGCGGCCTTCCAAAAGTGGCCCCACTAATGTCCCCTACAGCTGAAATATGACGTCCCAGCCCCTGTACTCAATGCTCTGACCAATGAAGGCAAATATACCAAATGCATTCTTCACCACCCTCTCTGCCTGTGATGCCACTTCCAAGAAACTATGAACCTGAACCTCTAGGTTTCTGTTTGACAACACTCCCCAGGTGTCTACCATTAATTTTGTAAGTCCTACCCTGTCTTATCAAACACTTGGACAAAGGGACTGACTGTATTGTTGGCAAATTTGCTGACAGTTTTAAGATTGAGAGGAAAGTGAGTTGTGAGGAGGAAAAAAGCACCTGAAATGGGATCTGGATTAAACAGTCATTGGTATAGAATTGGAATATTGATGAAAACTGAGAAGTGTTGTTAAAGGTCTTGAAAATCTTGCACTTCCCTGAGGAGTATTAGGTAGTGGGAATGTTCTGGACAAGTATTCCCAAGACCCATCCGAATGCTATGGAGAGTGTAGCTGCAAATTTCAAGCTCTAAAATCCAAAGTTCATGAACATAGCTGCACATGGCTCAGGAAAATCATACACAAATTTGCACATGTTACAAGATGTGCATTTCACTTGTTTAACCTGTCCTGTCATGCCTTAAACTTAAACTTAAATATTGAAGTTACTTCACTTATTTTATCTTTCATTACATTCATTTATTTTAACTGACTTTAAAAGTAACTTTTGTACTATTTACCATAGGCTGGAGATTACCCTTACTCACAAATCAGCTGCCTCCCTCTGTCTATAAATTCTCCCAGTGCTCTTTTAGAAATTCCTGTTTTTCAAAATCACTAGACTTGTAACAGTATGCCCAACAGCAGCTGCTCAGCAGCCAATAACTCTTCAAATTTCTTGAGATGACATTCAGACATTTTATTCAAACTCTAACCAGAAGCCCTGGATGTGAGCTTGCTCACAGGTCACCATCAGTCATTGTTCCTCTGTCACTCTCATTCCAATCCAACTGAACAATTACTGACCACTCCTGCTCATCATACAGTCCCTCAGGCACTTCAGCCTGCCCATAGCTTATTGATGATTGGTTTAGGAACATAATTCTTGTTATTTTCTTGTCACAGTTTTAGTTTCATTGGACATCTCTCATCAGTCCCTTTATAGCTCCATTATGGTACCTGATTTCTAGTGAAGTCAAGATTCATTGAATTAAGTTCTATGGAGCTTCTGAGTCAGGCTAGTTTCATCAGTGTTTAGATTGAAATTAGTTCTCCCTGCTTTTGGAATTATTTAACTATAAAAATTAACTATATAAGAATCAGGTAACTCTCAGTTTGCCACTGATTGGGCTGGGGGTGAAAGTCAGTAAAGCTAATAATCTCAAATCCTTTAGTTCCTATTTGGGTGGCTTCAGTAGCTTGTGTTTATCAGGCTTAAGTAGTTTGGAATATTCTGCTCCTTAGACTCTGGATAAAATCTTGTGTCTTCATATCCACAGTTGCTGTCTCTATTCCACACATTGAGATCTTTCCTAAGGTTCCTCAGGTGGGAGACAATGTCACTCTGCAATGCTCCATCCTGGAGGGGAACCTGGTTCATTACAGCTGGTACAGATGTGAGCAATCTCTGTCTGATGGTAAAAACTATCGTATGTCCAAGAACAATCGCTCCTTGACTCTGCTGAACTTGCAGGAAAGTGATGTTGGCACTTACAGATGCCAGGCCAGGAACCACATCAGTATCAAACACAAAGATTTTGTGCTTCAGTTCTGTAGTAAGTATCTTTCCTAAATCATTCAGATCTGATCAATCTCAGCAAGTGAATATCATCATCTTGTTTTTTTCCAGCATCCTAAAACACCTAACAGTACTTATTCTACTTACAAACATCTCCCTTCATACTTTATTCAATGAAGGATACTAGGCAGGTAGGAAGATGAGTTGTGATGATCTAAGAAACCTACAACGTGGTAAAGGTGGGTTCAGTAGTAGGTAAACATCTGGCAAATGGAGTACAATGTGGGCAAGTGTGAAATTATCCATTTGACAGAGGAGTAAAAAAGAAGCATATTATCTAAACGGTGAGAGGTTGCAGAGCTCTGAGATGCAGAGGGATCTGGGTGTCCCAGTTTATGAATAACAGGTTAGTATGTAGGCACAGTGAGTGAAAGATCATAGAGTGTAATGATTTATTGTGAGGAAAACTGAATACAAGAGTAGGAAGATGATGCCTCAGTTCTATAGGGTGGTGGTGAAGCCATACCTGGACAGATACAGTGGACAAGTACATTTTTCAGCTGGTATCCAGGAATGTTCCGGAAGCAGTGTCATTTTATTTGCTGACACCACAGACCTTCCTGTTTGGGAGGGGGGAAGGTGGAAGGGAGGAAGGGAGCAGCTCCCAGATTGTAATTGGTACAAGGCAGAGTGTGTGGGCCCCCCAGTGAATCTGTCACCTTTGACCTTTGCCCTTTTCCTGGGCTGAGCCAAACAGGGCACTCACTGCTGTGACTGGGGGACACAAGGAGTGAGTAGGGTTGAGAATGTGGTGAGTGTGGGAATTGCACTAAACTCAGATGGCCCTGAGATGAGAACTGCATTCTGGGAGGAGGGGCCTGCCTCACCCCTTCACCTGAGGCCTACACAGCGAGGCGGGGTCAGCTGCTTTCCTGGCTAATAGGCTTCCTCTCCAACACTAGGTCTTCCAGTGACCTCAGCAAGGTGATAGGTAGCTGGACAGATGGATGGCTGGTGGGTGGAGATGGGAGTAGTGAGTGAGGAGGCTGCAGGGAGAGCCTCACTCTGTGTCTCCATTCCTACTGTGATGTAGTTTATGAGTAATCAGATGAAAAATGTGGGTGTGTCATGGAATTGAAGTGTCACAAGTTTCTGAAAGGATCAGGATCCACTGATTTACAGTAATGATGATCATATTTAAGAAGGAATGTTCCGAGGAAAGGTCACCTCAAACTGAAAGATTAACTCTAATTTCCCTTCACAGATGCTACAAGACTTGCTGAGCTTTTCAAGCAATTTCTATTTTTGTTTCCAAGAGGCAACGGGGGGAGGTGATTGCCTAGCGATATTATCACTAGACTACTAATCCAGAAACTGAGCTAGTGTTCTGGGGACCTGGGTTCAAATCCCACCAGGGCAGGTGGTGGAATTTGAATTCAACAATAATTGGGAAATTAGAATCTGTGAATGACCATTAAACCATTGTTGGAAAAATCCATCTGGTTTATCAATGTGCTTTGGGGAAGGAAATCTGTCACCTTAACTGGTCTGACCTACGTGTGACTCCAGACCCACAACAATGTGGCTGCTCTCTGAAATAGGTGAAAGTGAGGACTGCAGATGCTGGAAATTAGAGTCAAGATTGGAGTGGTGCTGGAAAAGCTCAGCAGGTCAGGCTGCATCCAAAGCCCTGCCCAAAACATCAATTTTCCTGCTCCTCGGATGCAGCCTGACCTGCTGTGCTTTTCCTGCCCTCTGAAATAGCCTAATAAGCCATTCAGTTCAAAGACAACTAGGGACGGTTAATACATGGTGACCAACCAGTGATGCCCACATCCCAAGGAATATTAAAAAGACCTTTGCAGTTCTTTCAGATTTTATTTGTTATGACATGGGTTGTTTTTAGCACAATCACTATTCGCACTTAATCTCAGGCCTATTATCTCAGCACCAACTGCCCATTCTCTGCTACTCTTAGCTCTCATTATCACTGCTTCAGCTTCTCTTCTATCATGGCCTGGCACCTATAATGCCTTCATTTACCTACATGTTTTATTTCTCCATCTGTCTCTCTGAGCTCCATCTCCACCTATCTGCTTACCTCTCCTTCCCACACCATCACCTCTCCCCCCACACATGTGCTGAAAAGTTATTCGGCAGAGTTTTTTCTAGTTGCTGTCAGTTCTGATGAAGTGTCACTGGATCTTTTTCCTGAGATGGTCTGAGTTTCACCAACAATTTCTGTTTGTGTAGTGACCACAAAACAATAAGCTTTAATCTGTAGTTTGAAAGGAGAGGGTAGAATCGGAAGTGACAATATTTCAGTTGAATAAAGGGACCTATGGAGCTATGAGGGAGGACCTGGCCAAAGTTCAATGGTGCAATATCCTAGCAGGGATGGCAGTGGAACAACAATGGCAGGTATTTCTGGGTATAATGCAGAAAATGCAGGATCAGTTCATTCCAAAAAGGAAGAAAGCTCCTAAGGGGAGGCAGGGGTGGCCGTGGCTGACGAGGGAAGTTAAGGACCATATAAAGACAAAAGGGAAAAAGTATAACATAGTAAAGGTGAGTGGGGAATCAGAGGACTGGGAAGCTTTTAAAGAACAACAGAGGATTACTAAGAAGGAAATACGCAAAGAAAAAATAAGGTAAACGAAGGTAAACTGGCCAAAAATATAAAGGGTACTGAAGGAGGTGGCTCGAGAAATCGTGGATGCGTTGGTGATTATTTTCCAGAGTTCGATAGATTCGGGATTAGTTCCTGCAGATTGGAGGGTGGCTAATGTTGTACCACTTTTTAAGAAAAGAGCGAGAGAGAAAACAGAGAATTATAGACCAGTTAGTCTGACCTCAGTGGTGGGAAAAATGCTGGAGTCTATTATAAAGGACAAAATTACGATACATCTGGATAGCAGTAACAGGATAGGTCAGAGTCAGCATGGATTTATGAAGGGGAAATCATGCTTGACTAATCTTCTGGAATTTTTTGAGAATGTAACTCTGAAGATGGACAAGGGAGATCCAGTGGATGTAGTATACCTGGACTTTCAGAAAGCCTTTGATAAAGTCCCACATAGGAGGTTAGTGAGCAAACTTAGGGTGCATGGTATTAGGGGCAAAATACTGACATGGATTGAAAATTGGTTGGCTGACAGGAAACAAAGAGTAGTGATAAACGGCTCCCTTTCGGGATGGCAGGCAGTTACCAGTGGTGTGCCGCAGGGATCAGTGCTGGGACTGCAACTTTTTACAATGTACCTTAATGATATAGATGAAGGTATTAAAGGTAATATTAGCAAATTTGATGAAGACACAAAGCTGGGTGGGAGGGTGAAATGTGAGGAGGATGTTAGGAGAAGACAGGGTGACCTGGACAGGTTAGGTGAGTGGACGGATTTGCATGGTAGATGCAGTTTAATGTGGATAAATGTGTGGTTATCCACTTTGGTGGCAAGAACAGGAAGGCAGACTACTACCTAAATGGAGTCAAGTTAGGTAAAGGGGCAGTACAACAAGATCTAGGTGTTCTTGTACATCAGAGCTGAAAATGTGTTGCTGGAAAAGCGCAGCAGGTCAGGCAGCATCCAAGGAGCAGGAGAATCGACATTTCGGGCATGAGCCCTTCTTCAGGAAGGTTCTTGTACACCAGTCAATGAAGGTAAGCAAGTACAGCAGGTAGTGAAGAAGGCTAATAGCATGCTGGCCTTCATAACAAGAGGAATTGAGTATAGAAGCAAAGAGGTCCTTCTGCAGCTGTACAGGACCCTGGTGAGACTGCACCTGGAATATTGTGCGCAGTTTTGGTCTCCAAATTTGAGGGAGTGCAGCGTAGGTTCACAAGGTCAATTCCCGGAATGGCAGGACTATCTTACGCTGAAAGATTGGAGCGACTGGGCTTGTATATGCTTGAGTTTAGAAGGGTGAGAGGGGATCTGATTGAGACGTATAAGATTATTAAAGGATTGGACACTCTGGAGGCAGGAAACATGTTTCTGCTGATGGGTGAGTGCCGAACCAGAGGACACAGTTTAAAAATAAGGGGTAGGCCATTTAGAACAGAGTTGAGGAGAAACTTCTTCACCCAGAGAGTGGTGGGTGTGTGGAATGCTCTGCCCCAGAGGGCAGTGGAGGCCCAGTCTCTGGATACTTTCAAGAAAGAGTTGGATAGAGCTCTTAAGGATAGTGGAATCAAGGATTATGGGGATAAGACAGGAATAGGATACTGATTGAGGATGATCAGCCATGATCATAATGAATGGTGGTGCTGGCTCGAAGGGCAGAATGGCCTACTCTTGCACCTATTGTCTATGGTCTATTGTCTATTATCCTGAGAGGACTTACAAAGAACAAAATTTACAGCCCAGGAACAGGCCCTTCGGCCCTCCAAGCCTGTGCTGATCCAAATCCACAGTCTAAACCTAACGCCCAATTCCTAAGCATCTGTATCCCTCTGCTCCCCACCTACTCATGCAACTGTCCAGATGCACCTTAAATGAAGCTACCATGTCTGCCTCTACTACCTCTGCCGGCAATGCGTTCCAGGAACCTACCACCCTCTGTGTAAAGTACTTTTCACCTCTCACCTTGAATACATGACCTCTCATTATTGAATCTCTTACCCTGGGTAAAAGCTTATCTCTAACCACCCTGTCTATATCCTTCATGATTTTGTAGACCTCGGTCAGGTCCCCCCTTTTTCTAATGAAAAATTCCTAACCTACTTAACCTCTCTTCATAGCTAGCACCTTCCATACCAGGCAACATCCTCGTAAACCTTCTCTGCACCCTCTCCATGGCATCCACATCCTTTTGGTAATGTAATCAGAACTGTACACAGCGTTCTAAATGCAGCCGAACTAAAGTCTTGTATAATTTTAACATGATGTGCCAGCTCTTATACTCAATAACCCATCCAATGAAGGCAAGCATACCATATGCCTTCTTGACCACTCTGTCTACCTGTGCAGCAACGTTCAGGGTACAGTGGACCTGAAGTCCCAGGTCTCTCTGCTCATCAACTTTTGCTAAGGCTCCTCTGTTTACTTTATAGTTCGCCCTAGAATTGGACCTTCCAAAATGTATCACCTCAGATTTGCCCAGATTGAACTCCACCTGCCACTTCTTCGCCCAACTCTCCAGTCTATCTATATTCTCCTGTATTCTTTGACAGTCCCCTATGCTTTCTGTTACTCCACTAATCTTCGTATCATCTGCACACTTACTGATCATATCACCAATGCCCTCTTCTAGATCATTTATGTATATCACAAACAACAGTGGCCCTAATACTGACCCCTATGAAACACCACTGGTCACCTTTCTCCATTTTGAGAAACTCCCTTCAACTACTACTCTCTGTCTCCTGTTGCTCAACCAGTTCTTTATCACCCTGCACACCCTGCACATCATGTGGCTTCACTTTCTCCATTAGTCTTCAATGGGGAACCTTATCAAATGCCTTACTAAAGTCCATGTATATGACATCTACAGCCCTTCCTTCATCTAACAACTTGATCACTTTCTCAAAGAACTCTATTAAGTTGGTAAGGCATGATCTACCCCACACAAAACCATGTTGCCTAACACAGATAAGCCCATTCATTTCCAAATATAAATAGATTCTATCCCTCAGTACCTTCTCCAGCAACCTTCCCACCACTGATGTCCAGTTCACTGGTCTGTAGTTACCTGGAATATCCCTACTACCCTTCTTGTACAGGGGACAACATTAGCGACTCTCCAGTCCTCCGGCACTTCATCTGTGTTTAAGGATGCTCCAAAGATGTCTGTCAGGGCCCCAGCTATTCCCTCTCTCGCCTCCCTCAGCAACCTGGGATAGATCCCATCTGGTCCTGGGGATTTATCCACCTTAATATCCTTTAGCCTACGCAATACATCTTCCCTCCTTATGTCAACATGATACAGAGTAAACAAACATCTATCTCTCATCTCAACATTCATCATATCCCTCTCCTCAGTGAACACTGATGCAAAGTAATTATTGAGAATCTCACCCATTTTCTCAGGTTCGATACACAGCCTTCCTTCCTTATCCTTTAATGGACCAACCCTTTCTCTAGTTACCATCTTGCTTCTTATATATAAATAAAAGGCCTTGGGATTCTCCTTAATTCTGCTTGCTAAAGTTATTTCATGACCCTTTTAGCCCGCTCGATTCCTCGTTTAAGATTGGTCCTACTCTCCTGATATTCCTCCAAGGCCCATTCTGTCCTTACCTGCCTGGACATTATGTATGCTTCCCTTTTCCCCTTGGCTAGGTGCACGATTTCTCCTGTCATCCACGGTTCACGAATCTTGCCTTTCCTATCCCTTGTTTTCAAAGGGACATACCTATCCTGTAATATCTTTAACCTATCTTTGAAAGCCTCCCACATATCAAATGTGGACTTCCCTTCAAATAGCTGCCCCCAATCCACATTTCCCAGTTCCTGCCTAATTTTGATATAATTGGCCTTGGCCCAGTTTATTACTCTTCCCTTAGGACCACTCTTATCTTTGTCTATGAGTCTTCTAAAACTTACAGAATTGTGGTCACTATTCCCAAAGAAATCCCCACTGCAACTTGCAATGCCTGGCCTGGCTCATTCTCCAACACCAGGACCAATATGGCCCCTTCCCTCGTTAGACTATCGACATACTTCTCTAGAAAACTCTCCTGGATGCTCCTTACAAATTCTGCCCCATCAGACCTCTGACACTAAGTCTATCCCAGTCAACATTGGGAAAATTAAAATTGCCCATCACCACCACCCTGTTGTCTCTGCATCTTTCCATAATCTGTTTCCCTATTTGTTCTTCTACCTCATGCTCACTGTTGGGAGGCCTGTAGTACAGCCCCAACAATGTAACTGCACTCTTCTTATTTCTCAGGTCTACCCATAATGCCTTACTGCCTAAACCTTCCATAGTGTCCTCCTTTAGCACAGCCGTGATATCGTCCCTGACCAGCAATACAACTCCTTCTCCCCCTTTTACTTCCCTCCTTGTCCTGTCTGAAGCATCTGGAACATTTAGTTGCCAATCATGCCCTTCTTTCAACCAAGTCTCTGCGATCACAATAACATCATACTCCTTGGCACCAATCCAAGCCCTAAGTTCGTCTGCCTTACCCACAAACATTAAAGCATATGCACTTCAGACCACCAGTTCCTTTGCCTTCATCTGCTCTCTGCCTACTCTTCCCTTTGGTAATGCTAACTACATGATCCGTACAGTCTCTAGTTTCCACCTCACTGTCTACTCGTTTTCTCTTCTGGTTTCCAGCCCCCTGCCACATTAGTTTAAACCCACCCCAACAGCAGTGGCAAAAACTCCCCCAAGGACATTAATTCCAGTCTGGTTCAGGCATAGATCATTCATAGTCTGGTTCAGGTGTAGACTTCCTGTGTAGAAGTGGAAAATTTTGGAATTGGGGTCATACTTCAAAGTAAGGGGATGCCCATTTAAAACAGATTTTTAAATATTCACTCAGATAGTTGAAAGTCTTTTGAACTCTTTTCCTGTAAAGTCAGTGAAAACAGAGTCCTTAAATGTTTTTAAGGAAGCGGTAGGTGTATTTTTGCTAATTAAGAGGGTATGAAAGGTCATCCAAGGGTATGCAAGAATGCAAGGACTTGAGGTTACGTTTAGGGCAGCCATAATCATTTTGCGTGATAGAGCAGGTTTGATGGGCAGAGTGGCCTAACCCTGCTCTTAAATTGTCTGTTCATATGAACCAAGTGCTCAAGATTTACCATGACATTCGGTTGATCCCATTATGACTATGGGCTGTAATCATCCAGGCATTTTTCTGTGCACTGGGAGAGTACCCCCATGACGTTTAACACTACATTGGCAGTGCAACCCCATGA